>NW_007380597.1:1773-22060 GCF_000475195.1 Diaphorina citri
CCCTCTGTCAAACCTCTAAAAAAAAAAAAAAAAAAAAAAAACGTAATTTGTTCAGTGATAAAATGAAGGAGCGCGATAGCTCTCCGCCCCGCCAAGTGGAATGGAATCTTATTTATACTGCTCGCATAGGACTGAAAAGTCCCTTTACTCCAGCAGTAGGCTACTACTATTATTGTGGTCAAATTCTCAAATTATGTTGAGGATAAAATTCCATACCTCGGCTGGGATTGAACCCACGCCCTCCTGTTTACCAGGCGAGCGCCTTGACCACTACACCACCGAGGCAGGTGACCACTACACCACCTACATACCTATTTTGTAGATGGTTTTCGTTCTAGTTTTGACATAGCGCATGATGCTCCTCCCCTTGACCGTCGTTCTTCCCCTGTAACTAATTGTCGACGTGGTTATTTGACTAACTTATTTCAAACCATACAACCACCTTATTTATTATTCTACGTATTCACCTCGTGTTGTTTGCGTACGTTTTTCAACTCGGGTGCCAAATTTCGGGTCTGCATGTCCCGATGTTTCTTTAAGTTCAAGACCAAAGCAGACGTTATAGGTGTCGATGACGAATCACAATATCATATTCTAGGTACTATTACCTAGAATATACATAGGTACTACATATTATCTATAATTACCTATACGTATCTGTATTCCAGATATTAGACCACTAACTGTGGGTAAGTATATATATCTGTATGTAATCTGGGGCGAGCGTCCCACCTAGAATCAAGGTCGAAAGAAGCAAGGTGACTTCTTCATGTGTGACGTCAAAACAAATGATTTTTGGCGACAAATATTCTGACAACCGACGCTATACGTCGCGCGGCGCCCTTTATAGGTGGTGCTGCTGTTGTTGTTGTTGTTGTTGTTGTTGTTGTTGTTGTTGTTGTTGTTGTTGTTGTTGTTGTTGTTGTTGTTGTTTTTGTTGTTGTTGTTGTTGGTGGTGGTGTTGGTGTTGGTATTGTTGTTGGTGTTGTTGTTGTTGTTGTTGTTGTTGTTGTTGTTGTTGTTGTTGTTGTTGTTGTTGTTGTTGTTGTTGTTGTTGTTCTGTTGTTGTTGTTGTTGTTGTTGTTGTTGTTGTTGTTGTTGTTGTTGTTGTTGTTGTTGTTGTTGTTGTTGTTGTTATTGTTGTTGTTGTTGTTGTTGTTGTTGTTGTTGTTGTTGTTGTTGTTGTTGTTGTTGTTGTATTGTTGTTGGTGTTGTTGTTGTTGTTGTTGTTGTTGTTGTTGTTGTTGTTGTTGTTGTTGTTGTTGTTGTTGTTGTTGTTGTTGTTCGGTGACGACAATTCAGCAATCATCTCCGAATTCTAGACTCGAAGGATAACAGTATAGGAGAAGGCCAGCCGTTCCGAGACCGACCCTTATCTGTTTATGAAGTTCGCCCAGGCGGGAGTGCTGACGAGGCAGTCGCTCTACCATTCGAGCTAAGTAGACAAAAGATAAGAAGACGTAAACTAGCGTGATCGATCTTCACATTGCTCAGATTGTATGGCGCCAACAACAGCTAGAACATTGTGCTAACCCAAAATACCTCGGGGTCCAATTAGATCGCACACTATCATTCAAACAGCGATTGCTCAGATGGTCACCCATCCTGATGCAAAACGTTGCTTAACTTCAGTGATTTATTTACCTAATTTACGGGATATAACCCATTATATAAACAAAATTCCCTAGTTATAACAAACCTACCTAATGAAATTAATCATAACAATAAAAAGCATGAGTACCTAATGATAAAGAGTTTATTGATTTTATTGATGCAGCGAGTCGAATTCATTAAGTTTTGATTTAAGTTGTTCAACTGACCCTACAAAAAAATCAATATTGTAAGGAGTATTACAAACGATGTTACTGAGATTAAGGATTCTGTTAATGGGACAATTAGCACCAATATTGGTTCGAAAGAATTTGGTTGAGAATAGGTCAGTATTTCTGGTTGTTCTCCCTCTAACTCTAAGGCCTATTTGTGAAACTAGATCGGGGCAATCAATTAAATTATTCAAGAATTTAAACAGAAACACGGTATCAGCAATGTCCCTTCTATGTTTTAGACTCTTAAGACCACTTGTTCTTATGATTTCAGAATAATCATGATTTTCAATTTTTATTTTATGTTTGAAAGCAAGTAATCTTAAGAATTTTCTTTGAACTTTGTCAAGAAGTTGAATGTGTTCATTACAAAAAGGAGACCAAAGAGATGAACAGTATTCCAGTGACGGACGAACCATAGAACAGTACAAGGCTTTTATTGTTTGAGGAGATTTGAATTCTCTTGAGTTACGTTGAATGAATCCCAAAGTTTTCATAGCTTTGTTTTTAATATTAGTATAGTGAGTATTAAACTTGAGATCATGATCAATCGTAACACCAAGATCTTTCACATTTTCAATACGGGATAACTGTTCGCCATCAATGGAGTACTGAATCATAAGGGGATTCTTTTTACGAGTGAATGTTATCATATGACATTTTTTAACATTAAGAACCATTCGATTCTCGCTGCACCAATCAGAAAGAAGGGAGAGAGTGCGCTGCAGATCCAAGCCATCCTCAATACTGTTAATACGTTTAGCCAGACGGAAATCATCGGCAAATAAAAGACCCATTGCTCAGATGTGGTCACTCATTCTGATGCAAAACGTTGCGTAACTTCAGTGAATCAGTGATCCAATGGGTTCTGGTGCATTCAACTAACTATAGCTGCGCCACGCCGCCGCGCCGCCGGGCTGCTATACCTACTCGATATAGTTCTTCTGGGTATTTTTGGCATCAAAATCAAAAACCTGTGCAATAGTTCGAAACTAAAATGGACGCGGCACATCAGGGATCAGGAAGAGAACGCCTTAACATAATAAATCAAAAACTTCAAAAGTCGCCTCGTTTCGCCTTTCGCGAAGCCTTCGATTCGATTCCCGCCAATCGCGGATTTGATCATGAACCGATAAGGTTCGTTCTCGGAACGGCTGACTTCCTCTCCTATCCTGAACTTCTCTCTTTGATTTCGGGACGATAAGATCTTAGCACTTACCGTTCCCTCTATCAAACTTCTTAAAAAAGGTACATAGGTAAGTATATTATATACTATACCTGTGTCCTATGTACGTAGAGGTAGGCGGGCAATACATATACTTGACTCACAGTCTGTGGTAAGTTGATTCAGTATGTAGGTCTGTATGTCAGCACCGTAGTTGAATGTACTTGGTACTCGTATACTACTATAAGTAATATTTTAAGTTACTAATGTATAGTATATACCTATGTATTTTATGTACCTATAGTCGTATTACATTATGATATAACCCAGGTCATTATGTGTTATGTATTCTCCTGTGAAATATAACAATAAAATTATTAAAATAATAGGTGGGTATTGCAAATACTTTTATTTTATTTAATTTTATTATTATGGAGCTGAACTTGGAGTCAAACCACCAATCCGAAGTCCAGTGAGCTTACTTTAGAGAACACATGGATGACGGATCAGTCAGTATTCTATTCTTACGAATTGAGAGATTCTGACCGTCGTATGTATGAAAGCCAAAGTTAAACTTTAGTTTAACTTAAGACGAAAAATGTTGCCAATTTCATGTCATTTCTTGAAATAACTGGCTAGATTTCATGAAATTTGGCAAGATTTTTCCGTCCTGTGTGCTTTGTGTTTCTATGGTTGCAACGTAAGCGTTTGCTTCAGTCCTATAAAAGTACTAGCTGAATTCCGTCGCTTCGCTCCGGAATACCGCTAGTTCATACCGAGGCATGGCCAAACTTGTAGAAAAGGCATGGCCGAACTTTTTTATTTATGAACTAGCTGAATTCCGTCGCTTCGCTCCGGAATACCGCTAGTTCATACCGAGGCATGGCCAAACTTGTAGAAAAGGCATGGCCGAACTTGTAGAAAATAAAAAATACGGTCGCGCTGCGCGCTCCCAGTTAGCTGTATAGTTATCAAACTAAAAACATAAACGAAACTCAAAATGTTAGGCGAGCGAGGAAAAGTTTTCTCTCCCACAGTCTCTGCACTCTGTGTATTTCTTATGGAGATTTTAGCGATCAAAAATTGATCATAGTCGACATCGATCGACGGCCGTTCGACTATGTATGGACACACCTTTAGACCGGACACACAGGTTTAGTTTTGCATGCCGGTTTTTATCTGACTGAGTGCGCCCACGTTAGTTAGAAGTTAGTATATTCTTACATTAAGGAGTCTGCTGGTGTTTACTTGAATATTGTTCAAGTAAACACCAGACCATCAGGATTAGGAAATTTTGGACACCTCTATATTATTGAAAGTAAAAGGAGGATTGTAAGTGCAGACCAAGGCTTGAGGCAATCAATGAAATAATGAGTACCAGAATGATTAGTATACCTAGTCATGTACAAATACCTATGTTTAAGAACATTTATGTTTCAGAATTAGCTAAACCTTTTTTAGTCATTAGGTCAGACAATGAGTTGGTACCTATAACCTTTTAGAACTTTAAGCCAAATACTTCCTTTCAATGTCCAGGAATCACCTCAGTTCCTTAGGCCAGTCACTCACTATCAGGTAGACCTGACAGGCACGACTGAAAAGGTCCGCCTGTCAGGTCTACCTGGCCTAAATATCTGTTGAAGCTATGATAAAGTAGTAATAGCCATAGCAGCCTCCCTGGCCCAGGGGGTATCACACTAGTTCACACTTAGAGGTTTCGGGGTTATGTTCCGAGAACAAACCTCGGCGGGTCGCACATTGGAAGAAAAATCAAACCTTTTTTTTTAAGAGGTTTGACAGAGGGAACTGTAACTGCTAAAGTCTTATCGTCCCGAAATCGAAGAGAGAAGGAAGACAGGATAGGAGAAACCCAGCCGTTCCGAGAACGACTATCATTTTCATGAATGTGGTTTTTCAGGCGACCAAGCGCTACTTATATAAAGTCGCGCGACTACGCTTGCGACGCGACGGGCCTTATCTGTTTCAAGTTCGCCCCAGGTGGGAATCGAACCCAAGACCTAGCGCTTACAAGGCGCGCTAACCTCCGCGCTAACTTAGCTGTAGGCGCATAGAAGTTTCTAGAGCAATGTGGTTTTTCAGGCGACCAAGCGCTAACTTATATAAAGTCACGCGACTACGCTTGCGACGCGACGGACCTTATCTGGTTTCAAGTTCACCCCGGGTGGGAATCGAACCCAAGACCTAGCGCTTACAAGGCGCGCTAACCTCCGCGCTAACTTAGCTGTAGGCGCATAGAAGTTTCTAGAGCCTCTCTCTCTGATTAGTGAGTGGTAAGTGAAGTTCACTGAACTTTAGATCAAAGTTAAGTCTCCTAAGCCAGAGTTGAAGGGCCACCTCAACTAACTATATATTTCACCAAATAACCATGATAGTTTACCTTTAGCTAGGAAGGGGAACATGTTCTGGAATGTATACCGTAGGTACACATTGATCTAGAGATCTAGATAATTGCTGAACAGACTAATCTGTTCTGCTCCCTGTTTCAAGTCTCCTAAGCCAGAGTTGAAGGGCCACCTCAACTAACTATATATTTCACCAAATAACCATGATAGTTTACCTTTAGCTAGGAAGGGGAACATGTTCTGGAATGTATCCCGTACACACTCATCCAGATCATTACTAGTTCTACGACATGGATTTAGCCACTCCGCTGAAATCAGAAAGAAGGAAACTGTTAGCTCCAGCTGGGGTCCAAAATTATTCACCGCTTAAGCTGCGTCCACACATAGTCGACCGTTTCGATCGATCGACGAGGTGAAGAGGTGAATCTATGTTGTCGAGGCAGTGTACGGTTTTGCAATTTGCCCTCGACCAGCGGGATTGCAAATTTCAAAACCAATCCATCCATATTTTACTGGTAATGACACGAATCAATCAATGATCAATAATAATAATAATCAGGTATCAATAATAATCAATTCTGTCGATATTCCCTTGATAATGACATGAATCGAATTATGTAGGTACTTGTTACCTACCACCTACCTATGTGTAGGTATCTAACTACCTACCACCTACTGATATAAATACAATATCTATCATTTATGTTGGTGCTAGGTCAACACGAGAACTCCAGAAAGTTTGAAGGGTAACTTTTTTTATGATCGAAATATTTCATGGGGGAATTGAGCACCAGAAACAGAGAAGAACTCATATAATTTCGGGGAAATTCAATTATGTCCATTTTGTTGATGAGGGACCTTCTGCATCGAACCCGGGACCTTCTACAAGTCAGGCAAGCACGTAACCACTGGGCTAACCGGTCCCCTTAAACCTTTAACCTTCCAATAGAGACAGGTTTTCATTGTGTCAATTTTCTCTCATGATTAATGAGTTTCTAAGAGAGAGAGAGAGAGAGAGAGAGAGAGAGAGAGAGAGAGAGAGAGAGAGAGAGAGAGAGAGAGAGAGAGAAGAGAGATAGATACAAAATTTTATTTTGTTTTTTAGGTAGGTAGGTAAATGGATTTTTTTATTTTTTGTGGTCAACCAAATTTTTGGTTGTAATTGTAGGCTAGGTACTGTGGTACCTAAGTACCTTATTATATTTCTCTAAGTTTAAGGATACTTTAATGACAACTTGAGTACCACACTTTTATGTAAGAGATTTAATACATTAGGTATTGATGTAATACTTGAACGTAATGTGTGGGATGGTAGGTAGTTATGTAGGAAGTACCTGGTTTTATTGTGGTTATAGGGAATACTCCAATTCCATTGTAGTGGTAAAGAATTTCGGAGTTAAAAATGTTAGGTGATGAAAACTTTTGGTAGTTTTGACATCTCCACCAATTTTATTTCATTGGTAGTTTTGACATCTCCACCAATTTTATTTCATTGGGAGTTTTAACATCTCCACTGATTTTATTTCATTGGGAGTTTTGACATCTCCACTAATTTTATTTCATTGGGAGTTTTGACATCTCCACTAATTTTATTTCATTGGGAGTGTAATGATTTTAGTGCACACACGTAATACCTAAAGAGATTAACAACCAGAGTAAATATAGGTACCTAGCTAAATAAATACAGAGTAAATACAGGTAGGTATACATAATAATAATTGACTGAACCAAGTGCTTTTTCAGTTGATTATTATTGATTTTGCATTTGGTTTTGTCTGCGATCGGGTATTTGGTAGGTACCTACCTACATACCTATTTGATATCTGGATGGGTGACTATCAGGGCATTGGCTTGTTGCTGGCTTTTCCCATGCAGCCCTACTCCTGTGTGTGTGTGTGTGTGTGTGTGTGTGTGTGTGTGTGTGTGTGTGTGTGTGTGTGTGTGTGTGTGTGTGTGTGTGTGTGTGTGTATCCGTCAGGGCAAAGTGGTCCCCCTCTTGGAATACTGTGTAAAATCAGTCTCATGAGGATAATAGATCAGTTGCACTTACTTGGGTGATGTTTTAAAGTCATAGAGCAGGAAAAATGAGGACCAACGGAATTTTTCTTTTTCTTCTACATACCTATTTTGTAGATGGTTTTCGTTCTAGTTCTGTAATAACATGACGATTCTCCCCTTGACCGTCGTTCTACCCTTGTAACTAATTGTCGACGTGGTTATTTGACTAACTTATTTCAAACCATACAACCACCTTGCTTATTATTCTACGTATTCACCTCGTGTTGTTTGCGTACGTTTTTCAACTCGGGTGCCAAATTTCGAGTCTGCATGTCCCGATGTTTCGTTAAGTTCAAGACCAAAGCAGACGTTATAGGTGTCGATGACGAATCACAATATAATATTCTAGGTACTATTACCTAGAATATACATAGGTACTACATATTATCTATAAATACCTATACGTATCTGTATTCCAGATATTAGACCACTAACTGTGGGTAAGTATATCTATCTGTATGTAATCTGGGGCGAGCGTCCCACCTAGAATCAAGGTCAAAAGAAGCAAGGTGACTTCTTCATGTGTGACGTCAAAACAAATGATTTTTTTGCGACAAATATTCTGACAACCGACGCTACGTCGCGCGGCGCCCTTTATAGGTTTGATAGAGGGAACTGTAACAACGGAGGTCTTATCGTCCCGAAATTGAACTGTTGTTGTTGTTGTTGTTGTTGTTGTTGTTGTTGTTGTTGTTGATTTCGCAATTTGCCCTCGACCAGCGGGATTGCAAATTTCAACATATTTTACTGGTAATGACACTAATCAATCAATGATCAATAATAATAATCAGGTATCAATAATAATCAATTCTGTCGATGTTCCCTTGATAATGACATGAATCGAATTATGTACCTAAATATTACCTACCACCTACCTATGTAGGTAGCTAACTACCTACCACCTACTGATATAAATACAATACCTATCATTTATATAAGTTGCTAGGTCAACACGAGAACTCCAGAAAGTTTGAAGGGTAACTTTTTTATGATCGAAATATTTCATGGGGGAATTGAACACCAGAAACAGAGAAGAACTCATATCTATAATTTCGGGGGAGATTCAATGATGTCCATTTTGTTGATGAGGGACCTTCTGCTTCGAATCCGGGACCTTCTACAAGTCAGGTAAGCACGTTACCACTGAGCTACCTGAAGCTCTAACCTTCCAGGATGGACAGGTGTTCATTGTGGTTGCCTTTCTATAATGATTAATGACATGCTAAGAGACTTTTCTCCTTTTTTCTGTGTATAAAAGAGAGAGAGAGAGAGAGAGAGAGAGAGAGAGAGAGAGAAAAGATCGATAAAAAAGAAGAAAAACTGGGTCAAAGTCTGCACCAATCACCTTCAATCTATTGATTTGTCAACCAATAGTGAGGTAGGTACCTGGCAGTGATTTGTCATAGAGTGAGGTACCAAGCTGGTAATGATACCAATTAGTATTACCAAACAATAGACTTCGAGTCAATTACCGATGTCCCAAGGCCTTTAGTGAACCAACAGAACAGTTCGTCCATCGATATCAAGTTAAGTTGGTATATCTATGTACCTACAGTGTGTAACTGGTATAGTTATATGGATAACTTTTTTTTCGATGAGTTACAGCATTTTTTGTAAACATACTTTTCAAGGATTTCGATGAAAAATTGAAAACTTTAAAGTTAAATATCTCAGTTTGATGATTTTCATTTATTGCCCTTTTTGCACCCAGGTCCTCAATTAAGGACGCTTGTTAGGAGGAAAAGAAAGCAAAAGTTAGTATCTAACTATTGCCTCGAGCAGAATAAGGAGTAGAGGAGGGAGATTTAATTAATTTATTAGCCTATCTATCTAGGTATGTACAGATACAGTAGAGCCTGATAACGTGAATTGACAAATTGGTGGATGTGACCAATTTCCCGAACCTAAAAAAGACCTTGGCCCTTATTTTATCCGATTAATTTCATTCTAAAAAAGAAATCTATTCTTCGGAATTGACGTTTCGAAACGATCTTATGTTCATCTTCAAGACGCCTGAATATTACAATGATAACTCTAAATCTCTACATGATACGTATCGCCACTACGAATAGGTACCTACCTAGATAAAACGAATTATTTTTTAAAATATGGTCTTACCTTAAAGATTCCCTCGAAATTCTGCTGAAACTTTCAACGGTTGTTTCGACCCCCCAGTTTCTTTCTTCTTCAACCTAGTTGACGAAAAAGAGGCTCACCAAAAGTTGCAGAATTTACCGTTGTAAACTGTTACAACAAATCCAACCGTTATTTACCGTTAAAACTCTGAATATTCAAATCATTTTAATTATTAATGAAAAGAAAAAACTAAAAACGAGTATTATGGGCGTGGACTAGATTGTAAATTAAAAACACTTGATTAATTAGATATTTAATTTTTATTATTTAATTAATTTGTAACGAAAGTGAAAATAAATAATCGGCTCACTTATAGGAATTACCGATGTCCCAAGGCCTTTGGTGAACCAACAGAACAGTTCGTCCATCGATATCAAGTTAAGTTGGTATATCTATGTACCTACAGTGTGTAACTGGTATAGTTATATGGTGTTAAAATACACTCGTGCGTAGGGGAAGTCCGGGCAAAGTGGGTCCCCCTCATGTAACTGGTATAGTTATATGGTGTTAAAATACACTCGTGCGTAGGGGAAGTCCGGGCAAAGTGGTCCCCCAGGGCAAAGTGGTCCCCCAGGGCAAAGTGGTCCCCCTCTTGGAATACTGTGTAAAATCAGTCTCATGAGGATAATAGATCAGTTGCGCTTACTTGGGTGATGTTTCAAAGTCATAGAGCAGGAAAAATGAGGACCAACGGAATTTTTCTTTTTCTTGGTCCCCCTCTTGGAATACTGTGTAAAATCAGTCTCATGAGGATAATAGATCAGGTGCACTTAATTGGGTGATGTTTTAAAGTCATAGAGCAGGAAAAATGAGGACCAACGGAATTTTTCTTTTTCTTCTACGACTTCTAGAAAAAAAATACCGGTAAATCGTAAACTTTGACGTCACGGCATACGCTCCCGTAGGCGATGACGTCACATCCAATATCCCGAGCAAAGCTCCCTCGCAGGCAACGCATTAATGTGTTTGTGCACATACGTTTCTGCGCAGTTTTTTCTGCTCCTCCGCTAGCGCGCTTGCATAGTGGCGCTACCTAACGGACGAAAAAAACCTGCGTGAAGTCTGATGTCACACATATTTGAACTTTTTCATTGGAACGGAAAATAAAAATTGAATTTTCGACCTTTTAAAATTATTCATTCGGAGTTTTGACCTCAGATTTGGATTTTTCACAACTTTTTACATAGGAATCGACTATTTATTTAGAATTTTTACCCATTTGCAACTGATCCATTGAGTGCTTTAATCAAGTAGCGACCATTAGCGACATTACCAGAGTATTAAAGAAAGTTCAACGAGTGGATAGAATTGGTAAAGGACGCTATAAAGCTGTGTCCACACATATTCTAAGCCGTCGATCGACGTCAATTGAAACCGTACACTGCCTCGACAACATAGATTCACCTCGTCGATCGACCATCGATTGACGAGGTTGATTTCGTGTGGACACAACTTTAGCAGTGCTGTGATGTCCACAAAAGTTACGAAGAGGCTCTCAGATTCACTACAAATAATTTCTGATTGCTGGTAATTCTGGTAAATCTAATGCTTTTTGTAGTTTTTGTTACTAACATCGCAAACATTTGGTAAATCTTTAATTCATGAAATTTTATGGAAAGACACGTGACTTTAAATAAATATTGTAAAATAAGTCAAACATTCACAATCACATGTCTTTTACATTTTTTTCTTCTTTTCTTCCAGATAGGTATTGGCCTTGTTTTCTTGCTCTAATTATGGACAATGTCACCCATACATTTTAAATCAGTTTTGAAAAGTTAAATTTTACTTTGAATTAATTATCTATTTTTTGCAACTGTAACTACAAGTATTGAATCAATCCACTTGCACCGTACCTATAAGTACATATGTATGTATTGCACAGGCAATCTTAGCCATTAGATAGGTACCTATAAGTATAAGTATTGTACCTAACTTTATTTTTACTTAGGTACTTTGATATTTTATTATTATTTATTATTTTTTTGCTTCCGATTTAATTTCTTTTTTCCTCCTTTTCATTTATTAAATGATAATAAATTATGTATTTATTCACCCTCACTTATTTTTATAAGGGCAGCCACAATTTTTTCCTACCAAGGCCAAATTATAGGTCAAAATCCATTGCGAGGTTAAAGTCCACCGAATTTACACAGACGGTCCATGGAGGGCACCTTGATTCTGTCTGCTTAAGGCGTCAGAAGAGAGAAACGAGTGACATCTCTAAACAGTCACCCGTATAGTTACCAACCACACTCAACTTAACTTCAGTGATCCATCAAATTTACCTAGACGGTCCATGGAGGGCACCTTGATTCTGTCTGCTTGAGGCGTCAGAAGAGAGAAACGAGTGACATCTCTAAACAGTCACCCGTATAGTTACCAACCACACTCAACTTAACTTCAGTGATCCATCAACTTGGAAGAAAGAAGGTAATGCGCCTGCCTTTGAAGCGCTAGGTCGCGGGTTCGCTTTCCGCCTGGAGCGAACTTTGCTAAACAGATGAGATTCGTTCTCTCAATAGATCGCTTTCCTCTATTCCTCTCTTCAATTTTTTGATAATAAAAGCTCTCGGTTGTTACAGTTCACTCTATCAAACCTCTTAGGAAAAGAAGGTGCTAGAGCCCCAGACTGACAGCCTCATGTTTGATAGAGGGAACTGTAACAATCGAGGTCTTGTCGCCCTGAAAACAAAGAGGGACGGAGGACAGGATAGGAGAAAGCCAGCCATTCCGAGAACGAACCTTATCTGTTTAGGAGAAAGTTCGCCCCAGGTGTGGGGTCCGCGACTTAGCGCTTTTGGGTGATATATCCTTTATCCAGATAGATGTTGGATCTACCCATCTCTTCGTATTTTTCTTCTTCTTTTTCTTTGCCTTTTCCCGTGTACAGGGTCGGCAATTTTAGTCAGCCTCTCAATCAGCCCCAACTAGGGTGATTGCTTTGGGCTAACATTTGGTTTTGGCTACAAAGTCACGTCAGTTTAAAATCGCTACAAAAGGAGCTGACACAAATGAGGAGCTGACCAGTGTTATTATATAGGGTTAGGTTGAACTCAAAAAGGAGCTTGCACAAGTTGAGCAGTGACCAGTGTTATTATAGGTTTTTTTTTCAACAAAATACTCAAATTTATTTACAATTCAAAATGGAACAGCCATTACATAATATATAGTAGATGGAATGAAAGAAATAGACACTGAGAAGGAATAATTATGTAGGTTAAGCACAAAAAGGAGCTTTCTTTTTCATTGCCGTGGCTTCTGAATAATTACCCGATCTTTAATAAAAGGACCAAAATCCGCCTTAAGTGACTGCTCGTCACATGAGTTGAAGAGGGTTGTTCCTTGAGAACTCCCGAGTCCTGAATAATACAAAACGAACTTCAGTTGAACTTGCTATAAAGTATCGATATAAGCCTCGGAAAAATAGATCAAACTGGAAAAGAATTCGAATCTTTGTTTGTTTTTATTATTATTATTATTTTCAAAAGGTTTAATAGAGGGGACTGTAACATCGGTGGTCTTATTGTCCCGAAATCAAAGAGGGAAAGAGGAAAGGATAGGAGAAAGCACTCCGTTACGAGGATAGTTTCTTACCTCGCCAGGTTGACTTCTAGACTTGACAAAGTTCCATTCGTTGAGTAGCTTGGCCAACTTGTTCAAACCTCCGTGGTGGAAGTGCAGAATCTTGTACTGGCTCTCTCGAGAGGCGATCACGAATTGACCTGAAAACAGAAAGAAGGAATACGGAGAGTTATATCAATTCAGAATGTCAGACCCAAGAGATAAAAATTGAGGAGCTGGGTGCAAAAAGGGAAATATGGATTTTTTGCGTAAAACGGTTTTTTGAATAGAACGTGGTGCGCTCTATCTTCCGGCGTTTGAACTGCAGTGATAACTTTTTTTTTCGATGAGTTACAGCATTTTTTGTAAACATACTTTTCAAGGATTTAGATGAAAAATTGAAAACTTTAGCTGCAGTGATAACTTTTTTTTTCGATGAGTTACAGCATTTTTTGTAAACATACTTTTCAAGGATTTAGATGAAAAATTGAAAACTTTAAAATAAATGCAAATAATTATCGGTATAATTATTTAGAGTTAAATATCTCAGAAAACTTTAAAGTTAAATATCTCAGTTTGATGATTTTCATTTATTGCCCTTTTTGCACCCAGCTCCTCAATTTAGCAATCTCCTCGTTTGGTGAAAAGATGAGACACCCAAGACAGTATTAGAGCCTGATAACGTGAATTGAAAAATGATTTTTGGTGGATGTGACCAATTTCCCGAACCTAAAAAAGCCCCTGGTCCTTATTTTATACGATTAATTTCATTCTAAAAAAGAAATCTATTCTTCGGAACTGACGTTTCGAAACGATCTTATGTTCATCTTCAAGACACCTGAATATTACAATGATAACTCTAAATCTCTACATGATACGTATCGCCACTACGAATAGGTATCTACCTAGATAAAACGAATTATTTTTTAAAATATGGTCTTACCTTTAAAGATTCCCTCGAAATTCTGCTGAAACTTTCAACGGTTGTTTCGACCCCCCGGTTTCTTCTTTAACCTAGTTGACGAAAAAGAGGCTCACCAAAAGTTGCAGAATTTACCGTTGTGAACTGTTACAACAAATCCAACCGTTATTTACCGTTAAAACTCTGAATATTCAAATCATTTTAATTATTAATGAAAAGTAAAAACTAAAAACGAGTAATATGGGCGTGGACTCGATTGTAAATTAAAAGAAAAACACTTGATTAATTAGATATTTAATTTTTATTATTTAATTAATTTGTAACGAAAGTGAAAATAAATAATCGGCTCACTTCTCGGTGAATAATCAAATTAATTAATTAATTAAATTAACTAAGATAAACTTTAAAAATAATAAATACCTAAATTAATAGGTAAAATAAAAAATGCTGATGGTTTTTGGCTGTCAGCAAAAAAAGAGAAATCCCGAAAAGTGGAGCTGCAAATTTTCCCCCGAAAGTGAAAGTCGATTTTTTCGCTATCCGTTATTTGAATCTTGATTCGAATGACTATAATTTTACTATGGACTATAATGGCGCGGCTGTCAGCAAAAAAAGAGAAATCCCGAAAAGTGGAGCTGCAAATTTCCCCCCGAAAGTGAAAGTCGATTTTTTCGCTATCCGTTATTTGAATCTTGATTCGAATGACTATAATTTTACTATGGACTATAATGGCGGTTAGATAAGGCCTTAACGCCAGTGACTGTCTGATAAGCCAGGTTGGTTCAAAGCTGAGGGGTCTCTCCCTACTTTAAGTTCCGAAGAGAGATAGGTACGAAATTTTATTTTATTTTTTAGGTAGGTAGGTAAATGGATTTTTTTTATTTTTTGTGGTCAACCAAATTTTTGGTTGTAATTGTAGACTAGGTACTGTGGTACCTAAGTACCTTATTATGTTTGTCTAAGTTTATGGATACTTTAATGACAACTTGAGTACCACACTTTTATGTAAGAGATTTAATACATTAGGTATTGATGTAATACTTGAACGTAATGTGTGGGATGGTAGATAGTTATGTAGGAAGTACCTGGTTTTATTGCGGTTTTAGGGAATACCTACTCCAATTCCATTGTAGTGGCAAAGAATTTCGGAGTTAAAAATGTGAGGTGATGAAAACTTTTGGTAGTTTTGGCATCTCCACTAATTTTATTTCATTGGGAGTTTTGACATCTCCACTGATATTATTTCATTGGGAGTTTTGACATCTCCACTGATATTATTTCATTGAGAGTTTTGACATCTCCACTGATATTATTTCATTGGGAGTTTTGACATCTCCACTAATTTTATTTCACTAATTGCTTCACGTACTCCTCTCTCTCTCTCTCTCTCTCTCTCTCTCTCTCTCTCTCCCCAGTACAAAATCTTATATTCCCGGAATAGTTCTATGTATTAAAAATTCCATAATAATCGGAAGCTATATTAAAAAATCATGATGGCTCATCCATAAAGGGGATTTAGCTAATAATCCCTAAAGAGGATTTAGCTAATAATCCCTAAAGGTGATTTAGCTCAAAATCTCCGGCGACAATCTTGGTCACTGCACATTGCATAAGTGGATAGGCGCGGCGTATCCTTGGCTAAGATTAGTCTCATGGTCTATATTTCTATAATACCTACTAAAACTCTAGAATAATCCACGCTCTAGAACTGAAACATCTTGATTCATCGGTTATTCAACTCTGCGTAGAACGAATGACATAATGACTGAAGCCTTCAGGCAATGTGTCAAAAATAAATACACGCCTTACTAAACTAAACATACCAGGTAGGTACCTACTATAAAATTACTACGCTTAAGCCGACCACTCACGGTTCGACGGACAGATAGACGGTCTGTCTGTCCGACCGGCGTAACGATTATGTGGCGGAAAAATCTTTTAACTTTTAGGTCTCGCAGACTGTAGTCAGCAGCTTTTGTCGTCACGCAAGTAGTTTCCTGACCCCAAAAATTTCAAGTCTATCTAAAAAATTGGGAGGATCCAAGGCTCCGTTAAGGACACCCTGGTGCGAGGGGATGGTCTTGGCGGGGGTCGATCGTCCATGGTCTAGAATAGAGTCGATCGTCCAGGGTCTAGAATAGGGTCGATCGTCCAGGGTCTGTGGTCTCTGTTGTGGACACGCACGGACAGACCTAGGTCAGATACTCTCAGACAGTCTGAGCGTGAATGGCTGACCTGAGAACTTAGAAGTCTTTGTAGACAATTACTAGTCCAGTCATCCTTTCACCAAGTTGTAAACTTTGTAGAAGCTGGCGGTGCGGCGCGGCAATAACAAAAATCACAATGCATCTGTTGACTCACTTTCCAATGGATCACTGAAGTTAATCAAAGTTGCGCGTGGTTGGTGTCGGGATGGGTGACCGTCTCGGCAATCGTGCGTGCTGCTGGCGTTTCCCGACCCACTCAAGCTGGGTGATGTTAATGTGAGGAGCTGGGGTAGCTTGTCACCGAATGGAAGGCAAAACTCCCGTCACGAAAGACCTTATTAGTTATACGATGACATTATATCTCTAGGAGGAGAATTAAGAAATAGGTACAGACAGTTTTCAGAGATGGTGCATTAAATAAATAGTTTGAGTTTATTCGTTGTGATTTTCAAAATAAATAAATAGACAAGGTACCAAAAATATATTAATTAAATTCTAGGTACCTAATTGGTACATACTTAAATAAATAGGATAGGAGGTAACTACATTGACAAATAGGTCGGACATCTTTGATTAGTATAATCAAAGGTGTTCATTATTTACAAATAAATAAATAGTATTTACAAATAAATAGGTTTTTGATATGAAATTGGGCTAACATTTGGTTTTGGCTACAATCTACTCATCCACCTACAGGTCATTAGATAATCTGGATCAAATCTCCAGGTACTTGAGACTGAAATGAGATCACTGGAGAGAAGGTCAGTATGTCTTCAGCTGGATCTGGACCGGTTCTAGAACCATCTGTATAATCAAAGGTGTTCATTATTTACAAATAAATAAATAGTATTTACAAATAAATAGGTTTTTGATATGAAAGTTCTTAAAAACTACTATATGGAACTTACCAATAAATTTGGACTCACTCTTGACTCATTTTCTCTTTCTCTCCATTCCGTTTGCCCCATTCTCTTTTATTCTTTCTCTTTTCGTTTCTCCCCTTCTCTCTCTCTTTCTCTGTCTGTCTCTCTCTCTCCTCTCTCTCTCTCTCTCTCTCTCTACTCTGTGTTTTCCTGTCTCTATTTTCTTCTCTCATACCAACTTATTTTTTTATCGTTCTGCTGATCTAATCTTGATTTTTCTTTAATCATTCTTGAGTTCTCTCCTGAAGAATTCAGCACAACTGAAGAATAATTTAGAAAAAATTAAGTAATGGTTTAGAAAAATAAAGTTGTTGTTTTGTTGTTATCCAGTATGAACTTTTCAAGTCACCTTTGAATATCAACTCCATACCCGGTGAATTGATCATGGGCATGATACACCCTAAGAATGTATCACACATAGCTGACTCAAAAGCTCAAAACCCACCGTGTATGGACAAATGATTTATCGTGTATGGACCGTGTGTTGATTTTGGGCATAAAACGAAATCAACAACTTAATTTTTCCCAATCATTCTTCATTTTTGCATCATTATTCTTCGATTCTGCTGAACGACTTTTTCAGTGCTGATTTTAGTGTTTACCGCTCCTATTTCTCCGGGAACACTTTGCTGACTGGAATATTCTTGAAGATTTTGTTAGCAATATCATCAAGCAGCATAGACGCGACCATTTCGATGGCTGGTTTCACCTCCTCTACAATATCGTTGGCATTTTCGTTGATGAACTTGTTGGTGGCTTCACCTGGAAAAGAATAGGGACAGTGTGATGTTGACTGATTTCGGCCCGGGGCGGATTTTATCCTAATCTTAAAACCTAAGGGTCTTTCTTGGATTTGCTTGACTGGCTTTATAGCAGGGGTGGCCACTAACCTTACCTTTAGGAGCCGCAATCCCATAAAGTCCATTTGGGGCGAGCCACAACCAGGGCTCGATGTGGCTCACGAGCCACGTTATGTCCACCCCTGCTCTACAGCATCTGGTTTTGCTTGACTCTGATATCCTTTACCGACGCGTCGCGATAGATGTTGGATCTACCTATGTATAGCAGATCTCCAGGTACCTAATAAGTAGGTACCTATACTTAGGCACAACATATTTACTTTAATACAGGTTAATTTGGCCTCAATTTTATGATTTAGACTTTGGAATTCCCTAATGTTTAGTAAGTAAGTAATTAAATGATTTGGACTTTGGAATCCCTAACAGTGTAGCAGGGCCCAAAGTCTGACATCATCAGAACCGAAGATATCAGACCAAAGCCTAGATCACAAGGCTAAGATAGGACGATCCGAGGCCACAACTCATGCCATCGAACCACAGAAGAGATAGCGATAACAGCGATGGGATGAGTTGGAACCTAAGACGTCACCGATAAGCCTCGTGATCACACTCCCGCGACCGATAAGACCGACTCTGCTAGTATAAGTAAGAAGGAAACCAAGCTAGCAGGGTCAGTCGTCCAGGAGCTAACAGTCCCCGTGCGTTCTTCACCTCCCGCTGTTAGACCTAAGAAGACCGACGTCTTGTCATTCCACCACCCATCAGATCCTTTTACGACATCCATCAGATTTCTTACGACATTATAACACCTAAAGAAGTCAAGGAAATCAGTCCTAAAAGAACCCTGGCCTTCGCAAGAAGTCTAGGTAGATCTAAGGATACCGCCGGACTTGTCATTCCACCATTCCCCAGATCTTTACGACAATAGGTCTACTTACTCAGCACAGAGTCTCCATTGAACAGGTTCCCAAAGTGAGCCTGGGTTTCTCCAATGGTCAGCTTGATCATAGTGTCTTTGGATTCGAAATATTCCTGTCCCTTCTTCTTGATTACCTTGCCGTTCATCTTGACGTGAGCGTTCACGTTAGCTGAAATAGGAGACAAGAGAATAGAATAGAATAATTCTTTGAATGGATCTCCTGAAGGCCACCTTCGTGGCCACATGGTTAAGAGCACTGACTCTAGAAGGGATTCAATAACGGCCGGTCGGGAAGACAAATTTTTCCGCTCCCAAATGGGCATGGACGTAAAAGAATGTTGTGCCTTGAAATACCTAGGTTATGCGAAGAATGTTCCAAGGTATGTATCTAGGTACAATCTTTTCTAGGATAAAATTTAGAATTTTCAAATATTGCGAACTCAGGATTAGGAAGTACCTACCTAAGTTTTCTTTTGAAACAATTAAGACCTTAATAGCCAAATTGAGGGGAAAACGGTTCTGTTTAGTGGATGTGCTGAATTCTCCAAAGAAGTAGGTACTAGAATTTAGAGTATTTAGATTTTTAGAACATTGAATAGACCCATTCTTGACGCATCATAACTCACAAAGATTTTTGGTTCTTTCAAGAGCACTGACTCTAGAAGGGATTCAATCACGGCCGGTCGGGAAGACAAAATTTTTCCGCTCCCAAATACCTAGGCGTGGACGTAAAAGAATGATGTGCCTTGAAATAGGTTATGCGAAGGATGTTCCAAGGTATGTATCTAGGTACAATCTTTTCTAGGATAAAATCTAGAATTTTCAAATATTGCGAACTCAGGATTAGGAAGTACCTACCTAAGTTTTCTTTTGAAACAATTACGACCTTAATAGCCAAATTGAGGGGAAAACGGTTCTGTTTAGTGGATGTGCTGAATTCCCCAAAGAAGTACTAGAATTTAGAGTATTTAGATTTTTAGAACATTGAATAGACCCATTCTTGACGCATCATAACTCACAAAGATTTTTGGTTCTTTTTATTGGTCCAGTAACTTACTAAGGTTAGCGCGGAATAGTCCCATTCCTCGGATAGGTACCAGGAGGGCACGCCCGTTGATGTCATAGTCTGATTCCAGGAATAGTCCAGTAACTTACAGAGATTTTGTCTCTTTAGTCCAGTAACTTACTAAGATTAGCCCGGATTCTCGTACTGAGAATAGTTCAGTAACTTACTAAGGTTAGCGCGGAATAGTCCCATTCCTCGGATAGGTACCAGGAGGGCACGCCCGTTGATATCATAGTCTGATTCCAGGAATAGTCCAGTAACTTACAGAGATTTTGTCGCTTTAGTCCAGTAACTTACTAAGATTAGCCCGGATTCCCGGAATAGTTCAGTAACTTACTAAG
>NW_007380598.1:0-3698 GCF_000475195.1 Diaphorina citri
ACATTATCCCATCAGGATAAAATCCGCCCCGGGCGGGAATCGAACCCACGGCCTAGCGCTTACAAGGCAGACGCACTAGTCGCACTACCAACAAAGCTAACCGTGGTAGCGCTCCGCCCCGCCAAGTCAAGAAAGTTTGACCGTTAAGTATAGGGATTATTAAATTAAGTATTAGCTTAGTTTAGTTGGTAGTGCGTCTGCCTTGTAAGCGCTAGGCCGCGGGTTCGGTTCCCGCCCGGGGCGGATTTTATCCTGATGGGATAATGTTCGTTCTCCGAACGGCTGGTTTTCTCCTATCCTGTCTTCCTTCTCTCTTCGATTTCGGGACGATAAGACCATAGCAGTTACAGTTCCCTCTGTCAAACTAAACCAAACTCAGTGGTGTGTGCTGTGATTAATTCTCTGATTGGTTGATTTCAAACTTTTTAGCCAATGATATTGCCTGATATGATAGAATGTAATAAAATAAAGTCTGCAGTTCTTCGTTTGTTTTACCATCATGCCGGTTTATAAACAGACAATGAGATTATTTAGACTATTTAGAGATTCAAAAGGCCGTATTTATACTGGGTCTCAAACTGGACTGAAGCATGGAATTCGATCGACGGCCGGTCGACTATGTTTGGACATACCTTTAGAGTTGTGGTCCCGGCCAAATAAAAAAACCTAGACTTTCCTCTGGCCCTCCTTAAATAATCCCCCTCAAATACTCCATAATGGACTACATAGCTCCATAAACTCCACATTCTCCATATATTATTTATGCTAAGGACTTATCTACTTGAAATACTCGTAGGTCCCTTTTATAATAAATCTCCACGTGCCAGGGTACAAATTGATTCAGGCAGGAATATTTTCATCTATTCCTTCTCATAAATGCACTTCTAATGCCATAGAGAGAGAGAGAGAGAGAGAGAGAGAGAGAGAGAGAGAGAGAGAGAGAGAGAGAGAGGAGAGAGAGAGAGAGAGAGAAGAGAGATTTTGAGGGAGGAGAAAAAGGGTGAATAATAGGCGGAGATAGAGAGTAAAGGGAGGGAGATGATAGGAGAAAGGAGGTAGATTTTGGTAAGAGAGTGGTTTTGGAGTTTGGGAGGGGGAGATATGGGAAGGGGAGAAGAGTGTTTGGGAGGTAGAGAACGAGGTTAGAAGGGAATGGAGGGTATGAAAAGATGGAGATAGGGAGTAGAGGGAAAGAGAGAAATAGGAGATGGAGATAAAGAGCAGAGGGAGAGAGATAGGAGATGGAGATAAAGAGCAGAGAGAGAGAGAGATAGGAGATGGAGATAAAGAGCAGAGAGAGAGAGATAGGAGATGGAGATAGGGAGTAGAGGGAGAGAGATAGGAGATGGAGATAAAGAGCAGAGGGAGAGAGATAGGAGATGGAGATAGGGAGCAGAGGGAGAGAGATAGGAGATGGAGATAAAGAGCAGAGGGAGAGAGATAGGAGATGGAGATAAAGAGCAGAGGGAGAGAGATAGGAGATGGAGATAGGGAGCAGAGGGAGAGAGACAGGAGATGGAGATAAAGAGCAGAGGGAGAGAGATAGAAGAGTGGAGGTAGATTTTGGCAGGGGGAAATATGAGGGGTGGAGAAGAAAATTTGGGAAGGAGAGGAGGTAGAGAGGAGGAGAAAGGAGGGTGAAAAGATGTGGAGATAGGGAATGAAGGTTGAGAGGGAAAGAGAGAAATAGGAGATGGGGAGCAGAGAGAGAGAGAGATAGAAGAGTGGAGGTAGTTTTTGTCAGGGGGAGATATTAGGGAGAAGCAGAATGGAGATAGATGTGGAGATAGGGAATGAAGGTTGAGAGGGAAAGAGAGTAATAGGAGATGGGGAGCAGAGAGAGAGAGAGAGAGAGAGAGAGAGAGAGAGAGAAGAGTGGAGGTATACCTCTTGCTAATTATCGTACCCTTATTTTGTATTTTATTCCTATTCACAATTTTCTCTAGTTCTCTAGTAGGTATAGGTATTATCTTCTTAATTATCTCAGTATTTAGGTACTTTAGCATTATTTCTTTTCTAAATAAAACTGGGATTGTATCTTGCTTTTCTCTCTCTCTCTCTCTCTCTCTCTCTCTCTCTCTCTCTCTCTCTCTCTCTCGTTCCATGTATGTTTTTAATACATAAAGATTTAAGTAAGTAAGTCATATTTAGTAGGTAATATTATTATGAACAATATAATATGTATCTCTTCATTTATTTTATTTTATAATCTCCTTTTATCCTTTGTTCTCCTCTTTCTCACATCATATTTATGTCTCCCTCCTTCTTTATCTCTCTCTCTCTCACCCTTCCTCTCTCTCTCTCCCTATCCAACACTTTCTCGAATTCTCCTTGAAATTTTCTTTTTTGCTCGCTCTCTCTCTCTCTCCATCCCTTTCTCTCTTTCCTTTTATCTTCTTCTCTCTCTCTCTTACTTATTCGCTTAATCTTGTTTCTGTCATTATTTTTCGAAGCGTGAGATCTGTCCTCTCATTTTATTCTGTTTCCTTCTCTCTCCATTCTCTCCTTGTTTTTTTTTTATCGTTGCCTTTTCTACAGGGGTCGAATTTTGGATTTTTGAAATTTTTTTGAGGGATTTTAGAAATTTCAATTGTTTCAAATCATAATTATAGCTAGTTAGCTAGTCATATATGTCCTTCCTCATTTACTAAAATTACAACGTAGTGCGTCACAGTAGTAAGTAGGTACATTTTTACTTTCTATTACTACAGTATCGCGGAGCTATACTAGTAATGAAAGTATTGCAATCGGTCCAAATTTTCAAAATCGGGAAATGGTTGAAAATATCCGTTTTTTATTGGGATCCCCTGATGTCAAAAAAGTGATTTTTAGCCCATGGTCTGTACGTATGTATGTATGTACGTATGTGTGTACTACAGGTTTAACTCTCTCTCTTTGTCTCTCCCTCTCCTCTCTCTTTGTTTCTCCTTCCCCTCTCTCTCTCTCTCTCTCTTTCTCTGGTCATTGTCTATTGAGAATTCCTCTTGTGTCAAAGTCCCGAGTTCATTTATCATGTCAGGTCCGAGTACTAACACATTGTGGGTCAAACTGTATACAGGGTGTTCCTAAAAAGTCTTCCTTTTTTAACTCAACATTTTATAGCCGTTCAAAAGGTGGAGGAGACGTTACAGGACTTTTGGGACACACAATAGGTACACATCAGGGTTTCACTGGGAAATATAGGTTTTTCATAATCAGAATTCTATTTTTCCAGCCGTTCAAAAGATAAGGGGACTGCAAAGGACTTCTTGCAAGTTCTTGCACATACTGTAAATAGGGTGTCACCAAAAAACAGGTTGTTACTAATCAGAACTCGAAATTTTCTTGCCGTTCAAAAGACAATGGGCTTCTGGGACACGCTGTATACAGGGTGCAGGGTGTACTGTATTTCTGTTTGTTTCACCATGACTGCCGAACGGTGCCTCCAATTTTGATTAAATTTGGAACACACGTTCTAAATTATACGACATTTTTTACTACATGTAGGACAAAAGGTCCGACAGGCACCTACTTTTTTATTAGGTACATGTATGCCAAAAAATATCTCGGGGCCCCCCTAATTCCGCCCCTGACGGTAGGAGATATAGGAATAGGAAGTGGAAGTAAAAAACTGAACATTTCTTACAATCCCTTTTGTGCTTTTGTTTTTGATACAGGGTGTGGGGCCAGGGGGGGGGGGGGTCTTTCGCCCCTTTTTT
>NW_007380598.1:3723-4363 GCF_000475195.1 Diaphorina citri
TGGGGCGGTGGGGGGGGGGGGTGTCTTTCGCCCCTTTTTTAGGCAAGGAAACTGTCATTAATTAATGAGAGATAGGTATTATAAAAGGAGAGAGGTCAAACGTTTGACCTGGATTTTCGGGGATTTTTTTGTTCCTATTCCATCCCCAAAATCTCTTTCTTTCTCCTTCTACTTCTCTCTCTCTCTCTTTCCTCTCATTCATTCTCTTTCTCTCTGTTTCTGTCACCCTTTATCTCTCCGTCCGTCCCTTTGCCCTTTTCTTTCTCTAAATTAATTCTGATAAATGCGCAAAAATGAGAGGAATGGAATAAAAGAATAAAGGAAAGGAGAGAGAAAGAGGGATGGAGAAAAAGAAAGGAGAGAGAGGGAGGGAGAAAGCCTCAATTCTTTTCTAATTGATAAGATATAGACTTATAATATTCTTTACTTACCTACTTAGTAATTGAAATTATTCCCTTCCCCCCTCTCTCTCTCTCTCTCTCTCTTACTCAATTGCAAATACTTTCAATTTATTTAAATTTTAAATCCTTTCTTTTTACACTTGGAAAAAAAACGACCTAACGAATTCCCGTTTTTTTTTTCCAAAGCCTTATTTCTCTCTCTCTCTCTCTCTCTCTCTCTCTCTCTCTCTCTCTCTCTC
>NW_007380598.1:5077-18119 GCF_000475195.1 Diaphorina citri
TTCCGATCTTTTTTGCTTATTAATGTGGTAATATTATGTTAAAACTATTGGCTAAAGACTCTTTGAGATCAGTCTAAGATACCTATACTTGTTCAATCCAGATCCAGAATTAAAGGCAACTCCGACTTCGTATTAAAACGCGGTCTAAATCCACCCCCGCTTGCCACTCTTTGAATCCTTCTCCCTCCCCCACTCTAGTTAAAATCCTGGGTAGGGGCCTGACTCTGCCACCCAACTTCTGTCTTTTAGCTGGAAATTTGTTCGGGGAAGATGGAATATCATGACATCACGTTCCAAGACTTCCAAGCTACAAGACAGAAGACGCCAATTAGATATTCAATTTCATCTCTGTTAAATGAAATTTAAAGCTGGCGCTTACGTCTGAATTTAAATTCCAGCTGACGAAGAAATAGGTTGGACTGTTTTTGGATCTTGAAACGAAAGCTACTAAGCTCCCAATAGGGAACAGAACAGCAATTCAGTTTGGTTCGATTCCCGCCTGGGGTGGATTTTAACCTGAACAGATTAGGTTCGTTCTCGGAACTTCTGGGCTTTCTCTGCTATCCTGTCTGAATTCCTTCTCTCTTAGCTTTCGGGACGAAAATACCTTAGCAGTTACAGTACTCTCTAAAATCTCTATCAAACCTCTTTTTTTGTATTAAAAAAAAAAAAAAAAAAAAAAAAAAAAACCCCCGAGACAAAAAGGGAACTCTTAGATTTTGAGACGAAAAGACGTTAGTAGTTACAGTTCCCTCTATCAAACCTTTTTTTTACCTACTTACCTAATGAGAAAGTATTGGAATCGATCCAAATGTTCAAAATCGGTAAGTGGGTGGAAACTGGAAATAATATATCCGTTTTGGTCATTTTGACCATAATCCCATTCGTTCGTAATTCGTAGTTCCTACTCTTTCTTCTATTTATTATCCAACTTTTTTTCCTCTAACTTGATGGCGAAAAAAATCCCATAAAGTACTTTCTTTATATTTTTCCTTATTTTTATTTTTTCTTCTTGCCAAAATGAAATAACTTAGGAAATGGAAAACCTAGGAACCTAGGTAACTAAGTACCAAAAGAATACAACTTT
Source organism: Diaphorina citri (assembly GCF_000475195.1). Classification (NCBI taxonomy): domain Eukaryota; kingdom Metazoa; phylum Arthropoda; class Insecta; order Hemiptera; family Psyllidae; genus Diaphorina; species Diaphorina citri. Next base: position 6,165 of record NW_007380598.1, read on the forward strand.
TTTACTTTCTATTATTTTAATAATATGTATAAAAAAATGTATTAGAAAATTAAAATGTTCAACTTTTTTTATTAGAAGTTTTTCATGTTTTACCTTTTCTCCTTTCCCCTTTTCTCTCTCCCCTCCATTTTCCAATACTTCATATTTTCAATCTTCTTCACTTTAGCCGTACTATTTTCCCTCTTCTCCTCCCCTTCCCCTCTTTTCCCCTCTCTCCCTTTTTCCTTCTCCCCCTCCCCTTCCTCGCTGTAGCCGTACTATTTTCCCTCTTCTCCTCCCTTTCCCCTCTTTTCCCCTCTCTCCCTTTTTCCTTCTCCCCCTCCCCTTCCTCGCTATAGCCGCACTATTTTCCGCCTCATAAAACAAAAATGGCGGCCTTGTCGTAAAATTAAAACATAAATCATGTTTCGTATTTCGAATGTCTCCCCGGCCAAAAAACCCCTAAATGGTCATGTTTTTGGCCGCTTCTTTTCTCCTTTCCCCTTTTCTCTCTCCCCTCCATTTTCCAATACTTCATATTTTCAATCTTCTTCGCTATAGCCGTACTATTTTCCCTCTTCTCCTCCCCTTCCCCTCTTTTTCCCCTCTCTTCCTTTTTCCTTCTCCCCCTCCCCTTCCTCGCTATAGCCGCACTATTTTCCGCCTCATGAAACAAAATGGCGGCCTCGTCGTAAAATTAAAACATAAATCATGTTTCGTATTTCGAATGTCTGTCCCGGCCAAAAAACCCCTAAATGATGGTCATGTTTTTGGCCGCTTTACCCCTACCTAGCCTTGCTTCAATTTTCCCCTGTCTCCCCTATTTTCTCTTGTCCCGCTTTCATTGCGAAGAGATAGAGCGAGAGAAAGAAATCGGAAAAGAGCGAGAGAGAAAGATAGAAAGACTGAGAAGAAAATGGAGAGAAAAATAAAGAAAAACAAGAGAGAGATAAAGAAAGGAAGAAAAAGGAGACAGAGAGAGAGAGAGAGAGAGAGAGAGAGAGAGAGAGACAGAGCGAGAGAGAGAGATACTTTCAAAATAATATGTTGTGGTGGACCTTTTTCCATTAACTTTTCTCTTCCTTCCTCTTCATAGTTTCTGGTTCGCTTTCATTCATCTTACCCTGTTTTACCCTAACATACCCTGCCCCTATCTGTTCCAACTTTCGCTTTGCTCCAACTTACCTCTCTTTGCTTCATGTTACCCCTCCCTGCCCTATATTCTCTTGTCCCGCTTTTCTTCATCTTGCCCTGCTTTACCCTAGAATACCCAGCCCGTATCTGTTCCAACGAACGCTTTGGTTCTTCATGTTACCCCTCCCTGCCCTATATTCTTTTGTCCCGCTTTTCTTCATCTTGCCCTGCTTTACCCTAGAATACCCTCCCTTCTATCTGTTCCAACTTACACTGCCTTGCTTCAATTTACCCCTCTCTGCCCTATATCCTCTTGTTCCGCTTTCCTTATTCGTAATATTCTGCTTTACCCTTCAATACCCAGTCCCAGCCCGTATCTGTTCTAACTTACGATTTGCTCCAACTTACCATGTTCTTTACCAAAAAATATCGTACTCTGCTTTGCTCCAAATTACACCACTGTCTAACTTACCCCTCTTAGCTTCATGTTACCCGTCTCTGCCCTATATTTTCTTGTCCCGCTTTCTTTCATATCCTGCTTTACTCTAGAATACCCTAACCTTCTATCTGTTCCAACTTACGGTTTGCTCCAACTTACACTGCCTTCCTTCAATTTACCCCTCTCTGCCCTATATCCTCTTATCCCGCTTTCCTTATTCCTAATATTCTGCTTTACCGTTCAATACCCAGCTTGTATCTGTTCTAACTTACGATTTGCTCCAACTTACCATGTTCTTTACCAAAAAATATCGTACTCTGCTTTGCTCCAAATTACACCACTGTTTCTGGTTGTTCCTATCTCTCTCCCTCCTGCCTTTCATCTCTCTCTCTCTCTCTCTCTCTCTCTCTCTCTCTAATAGCTATCTGTTCTGTCCATTACTTAAAAGTTTCGGTTAGACTTTACTTCGTTACATAACAGAACATTGCACTATAAAAGTTCATCTAATAGGAAGAGAGAGAGAGAGAGAGAGAGAGAGAGAGAGAGAGAGAGAGAGGAGTCCATTTTGGAACTTATGGACAAACTTTCGAGTAGATTTGAAGTTTTCTGTAATGGTTTACCTATTTCTGTAAAAATGTATTAAATTTCCGAGGTTCACTACAAAAATAACTCGCGCATCGCTCGTTCAATTTGCCCCAAAATCTAGGTAACCATTCTAGCTCAAAAGTCTATCGGTCTAAAAAAGAAGAAAAAGAGGAAGAAAGGGAGACGAAAATGAAAAATGAATGTGCTTTGAAAAGTGGAGAATGGTCTGAAGGACGAAGAGAAAAAGGAGAAGAAGAAGGAGAAATCAGGAGAAGGAGTAGGAAGAAAATCAAGGACAGGCTACAAAATTTCAAGGCCCCCCCTCCCCTTCCAAAGCATAAAGAAAAAGGAAAAAAAAAAGTTTTGGAACAAAAAACATTGTCAGAAGCGTCATCGATTTTAATAAGGCTTGTAATTTATTCATTAGTTTACATCTAGCTTTTTGTGACACCCTCATAGCATAAACAGTGACTATCAATCAAATTTTTGCTGACAGCCAAGTGACTAGATAATCAAAATGTATGGTTAATCAAGGACAGGCTACAAAATTTTAAGGCCCCCTCTCCCCTTCCAAAGCATAAAGAAAAAGGAAAAAAGTTTTGGAACAAAAAACATTGTCAGAAGCGTAATCGATAACATCGATTTTAATAAGGCTTGTAATTTATTCATTAGTTCACATCTAGTTTTTTGTGACACCCTCATAGCATAAACAGTGACTATCAATCAAATTTTTGCTGACAGCCAAGTGACTAGATAATCAAAATGTATGGTTGTATACTTGAGTAAAGTTCTCAAAAAGATTTAGGTTAGGGCGTTTTTCAAGGAGAGTGGATACCGCCCCGGTCCCGGCCTAGTTACTAGTTAGCTTGGAGGGTAGCGTCTGCCTTGTAAGCGCCGAGCTGATTCCCGCCCGGGGCGGATTTTATCCTAAACAGATAAGGCTCGTTCTCAGAACGGCTGGCTTTCTATCTTCTTGTCTTCCACTTGAGTAAAGTTCTCAAAAAGATTTAGGTTAGGGCGTTTTTCAAGGAGAGTGGATACCGCCCCGGCCTCGGCCTAGTTACTAGTTAGCTTGGAGGGCACATACCTATTTATTTATTACATGTATGCCAAAAATATCTCGGGGCCCCCCTAATTCCGCCCCTGGTAGGAGATATAGGAGTAGGAAGTGGAAGTAAAAAACCGAACATTTCTTACAATCCCTTTTGTGCCTTTGTTTTTGATACAGGGTGTGGGGCCAGGGGGGGTGTCTTTCGCCCCTTTTTTAGGCAAGGAAACTGTCATTAATTAATGAGACAGATAGTGAGGGATGGAGGAAGAGAGAGAGAGAGAGAGAGATAGACGTCAAACATTTGACCTGGATTTTCGAAGATTTTTTGTTCCTATTCCATCCCCAAAACCCTCTCTCTCCCTCTCTATCTATCTTTATATTTCTCTCTTCTTTCAGTACCTACCTCTTTCTCTTTTATTATCATGCCAAATACAAGAATATAGGTATTAGAAATAATTAAATACCCAACCCACTATGTCCCTTGATCTCTCTCTTTCTCTCTCTCTTTCTCCCTCTCTTGTTTCTTTCTCCCTCCTTCTATCACCCTTTTTGTTTCCCTCTCTCTCTCTCTCTTTGATACTCTCCTTTTCTAAATTATTTCTGATAAATGCGCAAATGAGAAGAATAGATAAAAGAATAAGGGAAAGGACAGAGAAAGAGGGAGAGAGAGAGAGCCTCAATTCTTTCCTAATTGATAAGATATAGATATTTATGTACTTACCTACTTAGTAATTGAAATGATTCCCTCCCCCCCCCTCTCTCTCTCTCTCTCTTACTCAATTGCAAATACTTTCAATTTATTTAAATTTTAAATCCATTTTAGATCAGAAAGTTGGTGGTTCGAGTTTATCCAATATTGGATTTATATTAGGTGTGGTCGTGTGGTTCAAGTTCCAGATAGACTATATAGGTAAAAATGTACTTACTACCGTGTACGTACTAATTTTAGTAAATGAGGAAGAACACATAATTTTATGACTAGCTAACTAGCTATGATTTAAAACAATTGAAATTTCTAAAATCTCTCAAAAAAATAAATCCAAAATTCGACCCCTGAAGAAAAGGCAACGATAAAAAAAAAACCACTTTTTTTTTCACCGGGTGTGAAATATGGAGCTCTTCAATATTAGTGGTGGGGAAGAAGAAGAAATAAAGGAGGAGGAGGAAGAGGAGGAGGAGGAGGAAGAAGAGGAGGAGGAATATATTCGATAAAGAAGAAAAATACATAGAAGGAGTAGATGAAGAAGAGGGAAAAGAAAAGAACGAGAAGAAGAAGGAGAAGATGAAGAAGAAGACGGCGAAGAAGAAAAGGAAAAAAGGAAGGGGGTGATAAAGGAAGAGAAAAAGAAGAAGAACAAGAACAACAAGAAGAAGGAGAAGAAGAAGAAGAAGGAGGAGAAGAAGAAGAAGAAGAAATAGAAGAAGAAGAATGAGAAGAAGAAGAAGAAGAAGAAGAAGAAGAAGAAGAAGAAGAAGGAGAAGAAGAAGAAGAAGAAATAGAACAAGCGAAGGAAGATCAACAGTATAAGAAAGAGTAGGAGGAGGATTAGGACAAGGAACAGGATGTGGGAGAAGGAGACGAAAAGGAACATTATAATTCAAGATGGTCCAAGAAGACAGGAGGAGGGGGGAGGAGGAGGGGATGGAAGGATATCGAATGAAGATTAATGAATGTCAGGACTCTCGGAAGATAAGTGGCTATAAGGTAACAGGACTAACAGGGTAGAATGATAAAATATATTATATTATATTGACGTACCTACCTACAGTGTTAGGACAGTCACTCACTATGTCACTATCAGATCAGGTCGGCCTGACAGGTCTCTCGGATAGTGATTGGCTTGCCTTAGATAGTACTTGAGTGCATCTACATAGTTAGGTAGTACGAAGTGGTTTACAATAAATTCTAGAAGAGCTAAATTAGATACAGGTATTCTAAATTAAACCAATACCTACCTACCTACATCCCTAAATGGATAATGGGTACCTACTACATACCTACTAGGTACCTACATCACTATTAATTAATTATTTACCTATTTAATTTTGAAATCCTTTGTAAATACTATTTTACTTAGGTTATTTATGAAAATGGATATACTTACGAGTTGGTTATTTATCCCGACTCGGAGTTTCGTCTATTTCATACACATTTTCAAGGGACAGTTTCCCAGGAATTTAATTGTGTTAAGCATACATGATGCTTGTCACAAATGTCGTTCCCTGCTTAATACACTGCGTTAAAATTAATGACTTGCCTTGGACTCGAACCACCAACCTCCAGATCCGAAGTCCACCGCGCTAACCACTACACCACTAAGGGTGGGTACTGGGTAGGTACCTATACATAGGTAGGTATAGAAAGAGTAGGTTGGGGAAGGCTTTTGTTTTGTCGATGGAGGGAGAAAATCCAGGATTTTGTTCCCTCCTTTTTTTTTCATTAACGAAAATTTCTACCTCGTTGACTTTTTCTCGGGCTTTTCATTAATGCCATCAGCTCCCTCTTTCTTTCTCTCTCTCCCTCTCCCTCACTGTCTTCTTCTTCTTCTCTGCTTCTCTCCGTGTTAGCAAGGTCTCTATTGAATTAGAGAGAGGTATTTTCCAACGAGATAAATTAAGGCGAAAATTTTCAATTTATATCTCATCATCCAAAGTACCTAAGGTAGGTAGGTGCCTGGGTGTGTTTTTTTTTTTTCTACAAAAAAAAGAGGTTTGATAGAGACTTTAGACCTTTAGAGAGTACTGTAACTGCTAAGTTATTTTCGTCCCGAAAGCTAAGAGAGAAGGAATTAAGACAGGATAGCAGAGAAAGCCAGAAGTTCCGAGAACGAACCTAATCCGTTCAGGTTAAAATCCACCCCAGGCGGGAATCGAACCAAACTGAATTACTGTTCTGTTCCCTATTGGGAGCTTAGTAGCTTTCGTTTCAAGATCCAAAGAGTCCAAGCTATTTCTTCGTCAGCTGGAATTTAAATTCAGACGTAAGCGCCAGCTTTAAATTTCATTTAACAGAGATGAAATTGAATATCTAATTGGCGTCTTCTGTCTTGTAGCTTGGAAGTCTTGGAACGTGATGTCGTGATATTCCATCTTCCCCGAACGAATTTCCAGCTAAAAGACAGAAGTTGGGTGGCAGAGTCAGGCCCCTACCCAGGATTTCAACTAGAGTGGGGGAGGGAGAAGGATTCAAAGAGTGGCAAGCGGGGGTGGATTTAGACCGCGTTTTACGGAGTCGGAATTGCCTTTAATTCTGGATCTGTATTGAACAAGTATAGGTATCTTAGACCGATCTCAAAGAGTCTTTGGCCAATAGTTTTAACATAATATTACCACGTTAATAAGCAAAAAAAAAAAAAAAAAAAAAAAGCCCGGAGGGGGCTGGTTCAGCTGGAAATTCGTTCGGGGAAGATGGAATATCATGACATCACGTTCCAAGACTTCCAAGCTACAAGACAGAAGACGCCAATTAGATGTTCAATTTCATCTCTGTTAAATGAAATTTAAAGCTGGCGCTTACGTCTGAATTTAAATTCCAGCTGATGAAGAAATAGCTTGGACTCTTTGGATCTTGAAACGAAAGCTACTAAGCTCCCAATAGGGAACAGAACAGTAGTTCAGTTTGGTTCGATTCCCGCCTGGGGTGGATTTTAACCTGAACGGATCAGGTTCGTTCTCGGAACTTCTGGCTTTCTCTGCTATCCTGTCTTAATTCCTTATCTCTTAGCTTTCGGGGCGAAAATTCCTTAGCAGTTACAGTACTCTCTAAAATCTCTATCAAACCTCTTTTTTTTGTATAAAAAAAAATAATAATAAAAAAAAACATACCCAGGTACCTACCTACCTTAGGTACTTTGGATGATGGGATATAAATTGAAAATTTTCGCCTTAATTTATCTCGTTGGAAAATACCTTCTCTCTAATTCAATAGAGACCTTGCTAACACGGAGAGAAGAAGAAGAGAGTGAGGGAGAGAGAGAAATAGAGAGAGAGAGAAAGAAAGAGAGAGAGATAAAGAGAGAGCTGATGGCATTAATGAAAAGCCCGAGAAAAAGTCAACGAGGTAGAAATTTTCGTTAATGAAAAAAAAAAAAAGGAGGGAACAAAATCCTGGATTTTCTCCCTCCATCGACAAAACAAAAGACTTCCCCAACCAACTCCTTCTATACCTACCTATGTATAGGTATCTACCCACCCTTATTGGTGTAGTGGTTAGCGCGGTGGACTTAGGATCTGGAGGTTAGTGGTTCGAGTCCAAGGCAAGTCATTAAATTTAACGCAGTGTATTAAGCAGGGAACGACATTTGTGACAAACATCATGTATGCTTAACACAATTAAATTCCTGGGAAACTGTCCCTTGAAAATGTGTATGAAATAGACGAAACTCCGAGTCGGGATAAATAACCAACTCGTAAGTATCCATTTTCATATATAACCTAAGTAAAATAGTACCTATTTACAAAGGATGTCAAAATTAAATAGGTAAATTCATTAATTTATAGTGATGTAGGTACCTATAGTTCATCCAGATCAATGTGGCAGCAACGAGTCATCAACCCAAAATGAAGGAACCAATCAGATTGCAGGAAATCCTTACATTGTTGCAATTGAGGTAAAGGTCTATCCTTTTTACTTTCCTTATCCTATAGGAAGGAAAGTAATGTAATCGGGTCAAATTTTCGATGGTCAGTTTTTAGTGTCAAAACACGTTTTGAGGTCCCTAGAGCCTAAATCCAAAGTTTCAGCCATTGGTCCGTGTGTGTGTCTGTCTGTAAACAAAATATCTCGAGAAAGGTAAGATCTAGAGACTTGAAATTTGGTATGTATTTCACGAATGTGACAAGGATGCAACACAAAACGTGGTTGAAATGGTTGCTGCGCTTGTCGGTATTTGGACCGCTTTTGGACAGATTTCGACCGTTTTTTGGCGGTTTTCAGCTATAGCGACAAAACGGTTAGAGATATTGTAAAAGTTAGGGTTAAAGAACACTCAAATGAGCATCATTCAATAGGATAAGGAAAGTCGTGTGATGTTCACACCAGATTTTTATATCTATGTATCTAGATACCTACTTGTACTGTTTGTTGTATATATATCTAACTTACAAAGGTAATTTATAGGTATGTTCTTGGAATGCTTTATTTGTAGTGAACTTTTCAGACAAAGCTTTCGTCTGCCTTTTTCTCTTGGAGTGGCATTTACAACTTCCATGGCGGGTTTTGCCAATGAGGGGTAGATATGCCAACCCGGGCCAAATGAAGGCTTTTGGGATCCGATCATCACAACATTTGAGACCCAAAGTTTCTGAGAGAGAGAGAGAGAGAGAGAGAGAGGTTTGATAAAGTTACCTGTAGCTCGTGAGGTCTTATCTTCCCAAAATCGAAGAAAGAAGGATAATTAGACAAAACCAGCCTCGGAATGGAATCGAACCCGCAGCCTAGTGCTTACGAGGTAGGCGCGCTACCCTCGCTAACTAGGCTGGACTAATTATAAAAGTACCTACCAAAAAATGTATTGGAATTTTTTGAGAAAATTGAATGATAAAAAAAAATCCCCTTTCTGAAATCTCCTACTGAAGCATTTTGTAAAACCCGCCTTGAATATACCTAAATATTTTTTCTTGAAAAAAAAATATATATATATACAGGGTGGTTCGTGATTTGCGAACCACGCTTATATCTCAGAAACGGCTGGGAATTAAGGAATGAAATAAACGGCATCATGTAGATGAAATTTTGATGATTAAAATGGCATTTTTTAAATTTGCAATTTTTTTGCAAAGCGGCCCATTTTTGCCAAATATAGGTCACTTTTATGGGAACCCCCATTTTTTATTTAATTTTTGGAATCAGCATAAAATTTTAATTGAAAAAATGTATTCACTCGAAAAAATTTGCTCTACAAAAATTCTGTACACTGTGAGAAAGAAAAACAATTTCTTAATTATTTCTTTAGTTTTTGTATTATTCACTTAACTATTTCAACAACAATCAACAACAACAAACAAATTTATAAAAGCTGTTCAAAATGAGATCCATCTGTTTGTACACAGTAAGGCATTCTTCGCTCTAACTCAGGACCAACTGCGTTGTTCATCAAATCTGGGGTCACTGACGCACACAAAATCGCGATTTGTGCAAATTTTTGCAGAGCAAATTTTTTCGAGTGAATACATTTTTTTAATTAAAATTTTATGCTGATTCCAAAAATTAAATAAAAAATAGGGGTTCCCATAAGAGTGACCTATATTTGGCAAAAAATGGGCCATTTTGCAAAAAAAATTGCAAATTTAAAAAAAGCCATTTTAATCATCAAAATTTCATCTACATGATGCCGTTTATTTCATTCCTTAATCCCCAGCCGTTTCTGAGATATAAGCGTGGTTCGAAAATCACGAACCACCCTGTATACAATATAAAAAAGAAAAAAAAAATGATTGCATTGTATGGCTCTGGTGTAAAATATTTGTTTCTTTGGTCTAACTTGCCTCCTTTGTGTGTGGATTATGTTTCAGGTGGAAATTATAACCCATGCACGAAACGACTTAAATATGGAAATTTCTGAGCTGTCGCTTTCTCTCTTCCCCTTCCTTCTGTCTTCTTCTTCTTCTTCTCCTCCTCCTTCTTCTTCGTCTTCTTCTTCTTCTTCTTCTTCTCCTTCTTCTTCTTCTTCTTCTCCTTCTTCTTCTTCTTCTTCTTCTCCTTCTTCTCCTCCTCCTTCTTCTTCGTCTTCTCCTTCTTCTTCTTCTCCTTCTTCTTCTTCTTCTCCTCCTTCTTCTTTTCAGCTCTTCCTTCTTTTCTTGTCTAGGTTCTTAGAGAAATACGTGTGTGTATTTGATTCCTGAAACGACTTAAATATGGAAATTTCTGAGCTGTCGCTTTCTCTCTTCCCCTTCCTTCTGTCTCCTTCTCCTCCTTCTTCTTCTTCTCCTTCTTCTTCTTCTCCTCCTTCTTCTTCTTCTTCTTCTCCTCCTTCTTCTCCTTCTTCTTCTTCTTTTCAGCTCTTCCTTCTTTTCTTGTCTAGGTTCTTAGAGAAATACGTGTGTGTATTTGATTCCCCTTCTTATTATTCTTCTCCTCCTCTTCCTCCTCTTCTTCCTCTTCCTCCTTTCTTTCCTCCTCGTTCTTTTTGTTATCCTTTTTCTTCTTCTTCCAACTCCCTTGTGTTTTTTTTTTACCTACATAGGTATGTAAGGTATCTAAAGTGATGATGTTCGTTTGTTCTGGTTTCAAAATCACCAATCAAGAAATATTGGATTTGACAGTGATATTCGATCTTCAAAAATGATGGAAACATAAGATCCTGTTTTATTTTTTTTTTTATTATTATTTTTTTTTGTCCTGAAATCAAAGAGAGAAGGAGGACAGGATAGGAGAAAGCCAGTCGTTCCGAGAACAAACCTTACCCGTTTGGTATTAAGTTCGCCCCGGGCGGGAAATCGGGAATCGAACCCGCAGATCCACAGCCCTGGCAAAAGAGAGATTCCCTCTAGAGATCAAAGATTTAGAGAGTCATGCTATCACAGAATTTAGAGATTCATATTTCGACTGTGAAGATTATGTCGTTATGTCTCTAATTCTCTATCACAGCGCCTAAAAACACAAGTGTGAGTAATTACAGCTTAAAATCTGCATCTCATCATAGTATTGAGAATTAGTATTGTCATGGTGATATGTCAGTGTATTTTATACATATACCTGATGTGTGTTTTACCTGTGTATTTTATGTAGATATTGTGTGGGTATTTTCCCTATGTATTTTTGTGTTGTACCTATAGGTTACGTGTAAATTTTCATAGCAAACCAGTTGGTAATAAATTGTCCAGGCCCTTGCAAGAGCCCGAATTCGGCCTAGGGATAGCGTCGTTTTTTATCATTTTGTCCTGTGCAATTAGTATATTTACCTCCCTATGTAGGTAAATGTTTTGGTACGTAACTACATACCTAGGTACTATATAATCAGAATATTTCCAAAATCGGTTGTTTTTTCTGGATGATTCACCGCTTTTTCCACACTCTTCCTCATTTTCCTTTTTTTTTCTTCTTTCTTCTTCTTCTTCCTTCTTCTTCCATCTTTTTTTTTTTCCTTCTTCTTCTTTTTCTTCCTTCTTCTTCTTCCTTCTTCTTCCTCTGCTGTTGCCTTAGTGAAATCTTGTAAGCGCTAGGGCGTCAGTACGATTCCCACCCGAGGCGGATTTCATCCTTTTAAAACAGATACCTAAGGTTCGTTCTCGGAACGGCTAGCTTTCTCCTATCCTGTCTTTCTTCTTCTTTAGCTTTCGGGTCAGTAAGACCTTAGCAATTACAGTGAGTTCCCCTCTATCAAACCTCTAAAAAGCCAGCCTAGTTAGCTTAGTTGGTAGTGGGTCTGCCTTGTAAGCACTAGGCCGCGGGTTCGATTCCCGCCCAGGGCGTATTTTATCCTGATGGGATAATGTTCGTTCTCGGAACGGCTGGCTTTCTCCTATCCTGTCTTCCTTCTCTCTTCGATTTCGGGACGATAAGACCATAGCAGTTACAGTTCCCCCTGTCAAACCTCTAAAAAAAAAAAAGTTAAAAGCAACGTTGCGGGCGGTTAGTATATGGTTGGCTTGCAGACGGATGTTTGACCATCTGGACAATCCCATGCGGTTGGCTTTTTCCGACCGCACTCAGGCGGGGTGACTTTATTTCAAGAAGGCGGGTTTGCTTATCGCCGAATGATGGGTTAAAACCTTCGTCGCGATTAAAGGACTTAGGAGATAAACAGTGCCGTTACAGTTAAGCCTT
>NW_007380598.1:18575-22046 GCF_000475195.1 Diaphorina citri
CAACCAAGCACAACATGCCTAACTTCAGTGATGCGTTGGATCTTTTTTTTTTTTAAAAAAAAAAAAAGGTTTGATAGAAGAAACTGTAACTGCCAGGGTCTTAACGTCCAGGAAAATGAAGAGAGAAGGAAGGCAGGATTGGAGAAAGACAGCCGTTCCTAAAACAAACCTTATCTGTTTAGGATAAAATCCACCCCGGGCGGGAACCAAACCCTCGATATAGCGCTTACAAGGCAGATGCCCTCCAAGCTAACTAGACTGATTCGTTGGGAACTAGTTTAATTATCGTGCTATTACCGCTGGCTATTACGCAAAACCCAATGTTGTTTTTGTACGAGACACAAAAACACACAAAGTACCCACTACCCACACAAAGTCGTATTTGTAACAGGGTAGTTCTCATAGTGCATTCTGAACTCTTTTATTACTCTCTCTTGTGCCCGGGGCTATACATTAAGGTTAAAAGAAAATGTACCTTTTTAAGGAAGGAAGAAATAATAATAATAATAAAAAAATGGACCGATTGGAATACTTTCTCGCTATACTGTAGTAATAGAAAGTAATAATAATAATAATAATAATAATAATAATAATAATAATAATAATAATAATAATAATAATAATAATAATAATAATAATAATAATAATAATAATAATAATAATAATAATAATAATAATAATAATAATAATAATAATAATAATAATAATAATAATAATAATAATAATAATAATAATAATAATAATAATAATAATAATAATAATAATAATAATAATAATAATAATAATAATAATAATAATAATAATAATAATAATAATAATAATAATAATAATAATAATAATAATAAATAAATGTATTTAAATAAATTATAATAAAAGTTATATTCCGCCCTACATCCAGAGAGAGAGAGAGAAGGGAAGGAAGAGAAAGAATTATGATGAGAGAGGGTTTTTTTCCTCGTCCTCTCTCTCTCTCTCTTCACCCTCAGTCCAATCAATAAAATCTAGGTTTGTTGCATACTCATGTTTAGAAGAGAGAGAAAATGGGACTGGAGGGAAAATGGAAAGAAGGAAAAAGGGAAAGGGTGGGAAAAAAAACAGGAAAAGAGTGTGGGGAAAAAAAGGCAAGCTCTATGTACGGATGCTTTTCACACTCTTTAACCTGTACGGAGGGGGAGAATCCTGAGTGGGGAGAGAAAATTCCCTCCCTTTTCGACTTGTGTGGGATTTTTTTCTGGTCCGTTTTGTGGTTAACATTTGGGTGAGAACAATTTGGACCTATAAATCAGAAGAACGGTGACGAAGGGATTTTTTGTGGGTTTGGGGGACTTTTTTTCCTCTTCTTTTTACTTCGGTTAGGCACTTATTATGCTGTGCGTCTGTGCCATTTTGTTTGAAGTGACCATAGCTACCTAGTGTGATAAATGTGATTCCAGTGTGTGTAGGTATAAGTGTCTCTCCCATTCGACTCAAATAGACCGATTTCAACCCCTCCCAAAGCCCAGTAAACAGATAAAAAGTTACCTTGAAAGAAGAAGAAGAAGAAAAAAAAAAAAAAGATGGCGAAGCATAAATGGAAACTTATAAAATACAAGTAAATAAATATTCCAAATTTCAGCTTTCTAGGGGTTCTGAAGATAGAGAGCGATCAGTGTGTGAATGATCCTATCTTCGATGAATACATAATCTTTAATTAATACATAAAATTATGTACATCAACGTATGGTATAAAATCGAGATCCATTGATTTTATATATACCATACGTTTATGTACATAATTTTATGTGTTAGTTAAAGATTATCTATTCATCGGAGATTAGGATTAATGTATAATTTACGTTAGAATCAGCCACCTATAACCCTAATGTAGTTATACGTTTAGAATTCAGCAGGATGGAAGCCAGAATCTTCATTGTAATCAAAAGTGACGCAATCGTCACAATATACATAATAGTTATAGTATAGCGTATAGGTAGATAGATACGTAGTTGGATAGTCACAAAATAGTAGAGATAGGCCGCACACAGGTGGCGGTAACATGATTAGCTATCATTAGGCGGCAAATAATCGTCATGTTGTGATTGAGTCAGGCCTGGGTTTACAGTCGACGGGTCGAGGGTTCGAACTACAGTGATTCAGGTTGGGGACCCAGAGCCAGTAAGTAAGCATACCAGTGTTTAAGTTTACCGTCAGTGTGAAGTGTTTGGACTCGTTTTATTTAGGAGTTAATTTTTAAAGGTCAAACGGTCGATTTTCCGGATGGTTATTTAGGAGTTAATTTTTAAAGGTCAAACGGTCGATTAGAGCCTTGGAATTCTTGAAAAATATTTTCACCCAAAGGACCGAAGGAAAATTTTGTGCTGTCTTCGTTATGTCACGTGCCATTTTGTATTTCCCTCTCTTTTTCTCTCCCTCTCTTTCTTTCTCATTCCCTCCCTCTCTCTTTCTTTATTTCCCTCTCTTTCTCTTTCCATCTCTCTCTCTCTTTCTCGTACTAAATTAAATCTAAATTAAAATGGTGAAGGCATTTTAATTGAGATTTAAAAAGGAGACAAAGAGAGATTACACAAAAAGGGAGAGAGTGAATGATAGGGAACGAGAGAGAGAGAGAGAGAGAGAGAGAGAGAGACCTAACCGTTCCGGATACCAACCAGCCACAACGGTGCCTAACTTCGGTGATACATTGGGGTCTGGTGCACTTAACCTGCTATAGCCGCTGGCTATCCCTAGGCCGAATTCGGGCTCTTGCAAGGGCCTGGACAATTTATTACCAACTGGTTTGCTATGAAAATTTACACGTAACCTATACAACACGAAACAAGGCTAAGAAAAGAGTGAATTGGAGAGCATATTAGACGCATAGAGCATCAAGGAGAGGAAGGCAACAACCGGAATAATCTGGTTTTAATGCTCTATTCCCATTGGTCGAAAACCTGATGTCTAAACAATATTAATTTGATTTCATAGACATTTCGGATTTACGTTTATTATGATAATTTTTGATAAAAAACAAATCCCCACTGACATCGACCAAATAATAATCAGAGCGGAAAATTCAAACTGATTGAAAATTATTGAATTCTCTCTCTCTCCCTCCCTCTCTTTCTCCCTCTCTCTCTCTCTCCCTTTCTCCCTCTCTCTCTCCCTTTCTCCCTCTCTCTATCTCTTTCTCCCTCTCTCTCTTTCTTTCTCTCTCTCTCTCTTAGCGCTTACTGCCCTTTCTCTCATTTTTTCTTCCTTTCTTTCACTTCTTTGGCGTTTTTCGTTCTATCCAGGCCCGTGTTCAACTTTTCACTTCTCATACTATCTCCATCCTTTATTAACTACCCTCCCCCCCTCCTCAATCACGCTTTGCCTCCATCTTTTCATCCTCCTCTATCTCCACTCTGCTTCTCCCTAATATCTCTCCCTGAAAAAATCTACCTCCACTCTTCTATCTCTCTCTCTCTCTCTCTCTCTCTCTCTCTCTCTCTC
>NW_007380599.1:0-1302 GCF_000475195.1 Diaphorina citri
CAACTATAGGTGCCACATCGTCAAACACCTCAGTTATTTGGCCACTGAGTAACTGGACCATTTCATCCAAGGTAACATTGGATAATGGTGTCAACCAGTCAACAGCAGCGAAGCGATCCTCCAACACATCACTATCTAACCTCTTGAGATCTCGATACCTGATTATTTGCGCAGGGTATTTAGGTACCTTGATAGAATACGCAATATAGAGCATATCATGTCTCGAAATCCCAGGGGTTGACATTTGACCATACATTTTGACTCTCTCTGTTCGCACAGTGAGAGTAAGGTCAATTTGAGTAGAGGCAGATGTGTTAAGACTGTGATGTGTTGGTCCTGAAGGTAAAACAGACAGACCATAAGTTGACAAAATGTCATGAAGACGATTTGACAAGCGCGACGATGTGTCCAATACGTTCACATTAAAATCGCCCATCACGATTAAGTGCTCATAAAGAGTAATATGGTCTGCCAAGAATTCATCTAGAACACTCAAGTCATACTCATCAGGAGGTTTATATAAAACCACGGCCAAGAGCTTAGTACCTCTTACCTTGATTTCCACTGCCATGTACTCTAAACATGCATCAGGGGAAGCCTCGCTACAAGTGACAATCTTATGAGAAAGATCATCCCTTAAGTAAATAGCGACGCCTCCTGCTCTCCGAGCAATGTCTCTCATGTCTCAAGAGCAAATACCCAGGGATATCGACCACACTACTAGAAAGAGATGGTTTTAACCATGACTCCGAGATGAAAATAGCATGGAGATCTACACCATCAACAATAGATCTTATTTCATGTAAGTGTGGCCGAACACTCTGAGCATTAAAATGAACCGCTCTGAAACATTTTGGAAAAGAAGATAATTCTCTTGTTAATCTTTGATTCACTGTCTGCAATGGCGCAGGGCATGCAGGCGAATTTGACAAAAATTCTGCCCGCCCTGGCTGAACCACCGCAGGCAGCCTGATGGGGGGGGGGGAGGTAGAGGGTGAAGAAACCCAGTGGGGTGAACCGAGTGGAGTAACACTCTCACTGAGCGAAACAGCACTCCGATCACTGCAAGAATCAAGCCTTCATGCTCAACAATACCCAAAGGAGCACTGGTCAACATTATATTGGCGAGGTCCCCACGCACAAGTGGCGCGTTACTGATTACCATCGTCCTACACATAACCCCGTGTGGCACTAGCACAAGTAACAAGCAAGGTTTTATAACATCTATTATTGCTACTGGCTAAGGGATGTAACCCGCCTAAAAATCAACTCGGATCCAACCTGAGGGTTATAATTACAACT
>NW_007380599.1:2841-14315 GCF_000475195.1 Diaphorina citri
CTACGGGTACGATTGAATTTAAGCGGATATATAAAGACCGGTAGGCATCTTCTCAAAATATAGGAACTTATGTGACATCAAAGAATATGACAACATGAAATTAAGTAAGATTGGCTCCATCATGTGTATTACCCATCTTTGCTCTATGGGTGTGGAATTTGGGTGATTAAGAAGCGAGACATTAACAAGTTAGATGTGTGGTGAGGAGGATGAAAGATCAATATAGGATTCACTCTTAGAGACAGAAAAAGGATATAGTTGGGTAAGGGGAAAAAACTGGGTTAGAAAGACTGTGGGCCACCAGACTGCTCGCCCACTAAAGAAGTGGTGGGCCGAGAGGCGTCACGTAATCTCTCTCGCGAGTGGGTGTGGCGGAAAGGAGATGTCGAATTTTGAAGTAAAATCAAAAAGAGAGGAGAGGTAGGGACCAGGAAGAAATCGGGAGGGAACGATTTCAAAGATTATGCAGGAGCCGGAACCTGGACGGGGAGATAGCTAAAGGACAGGAACAGATGGAGGTGTAGAGAGGGGGAGCTGATTAATATAATTAATTACCTACATAGAACTACCTATTGAACCGTATTAATATAAGTAGTGCTCTATGGACTGCTAGTCTGAAAAGTGTAACATTAATCAAAAATTTAATAGAACATCTCTTTTACTGACTCCTATTGGTCATTGTATTGTCTCGTCACGTTTATTTTTTTTCCATTATTATTTGTTATCATTATTATTTTATTATTATTATTATTATATTTTTATTATTATTATTATTATTATTTTATTATTATATTATTATATTTATTATTATTATTATTATTATTAGTATATTATTATTATTACGTTACTATTATTATTAATTATTATTATTTATTATTATTGATTACTTATTATATACTTATATTAATATTTATTATTATCATTATTTTTATTATTACTTATTATGTTATTGTATTATATTATTATTATATATTATTATCACTTTTATTAATATTATTTTTATTATCATTATATCTCATCTCTATTATTAATTATCATATTATTATTATTAGTTATCTATGTATATATTATTATTCTCATTATCAAATTATTATTTTTATTTATTATTATATTATATATCATTATTATATACGTGATGAATGAAATAAACTGACAACTTAAACAAACCAACAGAGGGTTCAAGTGCCAACTTGGGCCCTCTGAGAGCCTTCAGGTCCTGTGCAAATAATAATAGGCGAAAAAAAAAAAAAAAAAAAAAAAAAAACTGAACTAGGGAAATGAAGGCTGAGAGGAAAAGAGAAATTAAACAAAAACATAATATTACTAAAATATAATACTACTTACTACTGTAAGAAAAGAAAAAGACAAATTGTATTTATCTGTTGATGAATAGGTATCTTATTATTCTCAAATAAAAGGCTATTGTTTATTTATTTATTTATTCAATGTGGATTTCCTAAATGTGTCATTTACTTCTTACTCGGGTTTGTTTGCTGCTTTTAGATTTTTCAGTGATTTGAATTCCTAAAATGTGGCATTAACTTTTTACTCGGGTTTAGGTTCGCTGCCATTTTAGATTTTTCATTGAATTCGAATTCCTAAATGTGTCATTAACTTTTTACTCCGGGTTTGCGTTTGCTGCATTTTAGGATTTTATTCATTGAATTGAAATTCCTAAAATGTGTCATTAACTTATTACTCGGGTTTGGTTGCTGCATTTTAGATTTTTTAATTGAATTGAATTCCTTACTCGGGTTTGGTTGCTGCATTTTAGATTTTTCATTGAATTGAATTCCTAAATGTGTCATTAACTTTTTACTCGGGTTTGGTTGCTGCATTTTAAATTTTTATTGAATTGAATTCCAATATGTGTCATTAACTTTTTACTCGGGTTTGGTTGTTGCATTTTAGATTTTTATTGAATTGAATTCCTAAATGTGTCATTGACTTTTTACTTTCCTTATCCCATAATAGGTAAGTAATGTTTTCTTTCCTCTACAATTCTAATGTTACTTTTTTCAGATGATAAAGATATGGACAGAGTGTTCAAACTTCCAGCTACCACTTTCATCGGAGGACCAGAAAAGTCTCTGCCCCTTCGCGAAATCTTAAATAGATTGGAGTCCACTTACTGCAAAAGTATTGGGTGTGAATTCATGTTTATCAACTCCTTAGAACAATGTAACTGGATTCGTCAAAAGCTTGAAACTCCCGGAATTATGGAAATTGATGCCAATCAAAAAAGATTGATTCTAGCCAGAATAACAAGAGCCACAGGGTAAGATTGATGACAACAGGAAAGAAATTGGACAAGTGTCAAATCTATCTAAATATCTTAAATGAAAATGTAGATCTGTCTGTACACTGCTTACATAAATTTTTAGTTATTCTTACTCCTTATTCGGTTTCGGAAGAGACGGTTGTTAGCTCTCTCTCATTTTCCTCACTTTCTCGAGACGAAAGAAAGACCTTTCAACCAAAGTCCCCCCCCCCTAGATCAGATGCTGGCTACGCCTAGATGCTATTTTGTAATTTTCATCAGTACACTGCGGTCAAGATCTAGATTTCGTAATCCAGGATCATTGGTTCAACAGCAAGTTAATTGATGTAGGAGTGATGGAAAATTATTTAGATATTTTCTTTAGAAGAGCTAAGGTAGAAGAGAGGTCCCACATTGACGTTTTTTATTTATTTATGTATATCAGTACTTTTTTTGTGAAGGCCAACTCTTGACGTTAATTTTTTAACACGAAGTGTTTTTTGGGGGTAACATACAAACAGGTACCCAAAATAGTAATATACATAGATAAATAGTTGAATTCAATTCTACACAAAATGCAGTATATTAAGAGAATAGTACCATTAAGAATTAAGGTAATGATTTACAAAACTCTGTGCGAATCTGTTATAAGATATGGACTTGAGACTTATGGTTATACAACTGAAACGAATTTAAAACCAATAAAATCGGCTCATAAGAAAATAATAAAAGCAACACAACAAAAAATCAAAGAATGGAATTGATGAGAAAATTTCAAATACTTAATTTCGAAAATTTACATAAATACATAATGACAATCAGTTAAGAAAAAAACTTGAAACCAATACTGCAGCAAATTCACACCAACTCAGTCAACGCCGCAATCGAAAATTTTCCACCAAACCGAGTCCTTGGCACCAACGCAGTCCCTGAAATCAACGAAGTGGAAGCTACACTGCCCAGAACCACAAGAACAAAGCTGGCGCAACTCCGGTCCGGCTGGTGCAAGGACCTACAGAGCTACATGTCAAAAATAAACCCAGCAATTGTAGACCTCTGTCCGCTCTGTAGAAACTCCACACACGATGTCCCTCACCTATTTGATTGCATAGCGAAGCCGACTGATTTGGACCCCACCTCACTGTGGACGAATCCTGTTGCAGCGGCAAACTTCCTCGGTCTTGAAACTGCTTGATGTAGCCAGCGTTAACAACAACAACAACAATCAGTTACTATTATGAAGATATATACAGACAAATCCAAGATTCATCATATAACACGAGACACAGACATTACATCATTCAGTTACTATTATGAAGATATATACAGACAAATCCAAGATTCATCATATAACACGAGACACAGACATTACATCATACCCAGCATTAGAAACAATTATGGAGCATCAACTTTCGAACATCAAATACCTAAATTATTAAACGAATTACCAGACGAACTTAAAGAAATTGAAAATGAAAAGAAAATGAAACTAAAAATAAAAGAATTCTATCTATCAAGAAACAATGAAATATAAATGAAACTTAAGAATGAACTAATAAAGAAGATGAAGAAAATTTAAGAAGAAAAATAATTAAATAGAATAGAATAGAATATACCTTGTTTATCCTGCTCGAATGAGACTAAAAAGTCCCTTTACCCCAGCAGTCTAAACAAATTTATTTATGTATATCAGTACTTTTTTTGTGAAGGCCAACTCTTGACGTTAATTTTTTAACACGAAGTGTTTTTTGGGGGTAACATACAAACAGGTACCCAAAATAGTAATATACATAGATAAATAGTTGAATTCAATTCTACACAAAATGCAGTATATTAAGAGAATAGTACCATTAAGAATTAAGGTAATAATTTACAAAACTCTGTGCGAATCTGTTATAAGATATGGACTTGAGACTTATGGTTATACAACTGAAACGAATTTAAAACCAATAAAATCGGCTCATAAGAAAATAATAAAAGCAACACAACAAAAAATCAAAGAATGGAATTGATGAGAAAATTTCAAATACTTAATTTCGAAAATTTACATAAATACATAATGACAATCAGTTAAGAAAAAAACTTGAAACCAATACTGCAGCAAATTCACACCAACTCAGTCAACGCCGCAATCGAAAATTTTCCACCAAACCGAGTCCTTGGCACCAACGCAGTCCCTGAAATCAACGAAGTGGAAGCTACACTGCCCAGAACCACAAGAACAAAGCTGGCGCAACTCCGGTCCGGCTGGTGCAAGGACCTACAGAGCTACATGTCAAAAATAAACCCAGCAATTGTAGACCTCTGTCCGCTCTGTAGAAACTCCACACACGATGTCCCTCACCTATTTGATTGCACAGCGAAGCCGACTGATTTGGACCCCACCTCACTGTGGACGAATCCTGTTGCAGCGGCAAACTTCCTCGGTCTTGAAACTGCTTGATGTAGCCAGCGTTAACAACAACAACAACAACAATGAAGAACACTCCTTCCTTACAGTCGTACTGGACATTAAGGATGCTCTCATCGACTTAGATGACTCAACTTTCAGCATGGAGCCCCACCGTCCCCTGATACCTGATATTCCTGAGTTCGTCCCTGATAATATTACTATGAATCAAACAGTAGTCCGGATCAATCCATCAGAATCTCTATTGGACATTCCGAACCCAAACTTCTCAGACCGAGTCTATGAAATTCTATCCAATAACAAACAGATCAACAAGTCTAACTACTACAAACTCGCCAACCTATCACAAAGTTTCTCCAACGCAGCACATAGTAGCCCATTGTCTTCTATGTGATTTCTCAATTATTTAGCCTTAAGATACCATGTACATGGTAGAATAGAATATACCTTGTTTATCCTGCTCGAATGAGACTAAAAAGTCCCTTTACCCCTGCAGTCTAAACAAGGTCTCGTGTATTTTATGGGTTTAATATTTTACAATGCATAATAATTATTACAATAGACCTTGCTTAATTAAAAAAATAATAATAATAATAATATTAATGAGAAGAAGAAAGAGAAATAGATTAAAGTAAAGAAATAGAGTTGAGTAAAGTATGATGATCTTAGTGATGGAGGTGAGATGGATACAATAGTGAAATTTGAGGGGATGTACGGGGAGGACAGGTGGCCATGCCAGTCAAGTGCACACACACACACACACACACACACACACACACACACACACACACACACACACACACACACACACACACACACACACACACACACACACACACACACACACACACACACACACACACACACACACACACACACACACACACACACACACACACACACACACACACACACACACACACACACACACACACACACACACACACACACACACACACACACACACACACACACACACACACACACACACACACACACACACACACACACACACACACACACACACACACACACACACACACACACACACACACACACACACACACACACACACACACACACACACACAACTCAACACACAACTCAACACAACACACACACACAACTCAACACAACACAACACACAACTCATATTAAGAACTCTGACAATAGAATATTAGATCTAGTTCTGACCAACTTTGAACCGTCAAATGTAATTCTGACAGAATCCTCCGACCCTCTTCCTATTCCAATTGACATTCTCCATCCTCCACTCGAGATTAACGTTAAAATACCTCGTAAAAAACCGAAAAAGAAAAACTATACATGTGATCTACACAAAAGATCCGATACTGTTCTTTGCTATAAACAAGGGAATTATTTATCTTTATCAAATGACATAAACGAAATTAATTGGGATCTGTTAATAGGTCAAAAGACAGATATAAATGTAGATGTAGAAGAATTTTATAAAATAATAAATAACAAAATAAAAACCTATGTGCCTTCTAAAGTTATACGCGATCTGAAATTTCCCTTATGGACAACACCAGAATTAAAAAACTTGATTCTCAAAAAGAAAAATGCTCACAAGAAATATAAAGAAACCAAATCTAGTTTATTTTATGATGAATTTCAAAAATTAAGAAGAGAATGTAAAATTAAATCTGAAAATGACTACTCTAACTACATTAAAACCAAAGAGACAGAGCTTGCAAACCATCCTGACAAATTCTGGAACTTTGTAAAATCCAAGAAACAAAATAATGATATACCGTCTGAAATGACATTTAAAGACAAAACTTTGAGTAATGGACAAGACGTAGCTAACATGTTTGCAGACAATTTTTCAACTGTATACTCTACTGAACAACTAGCGCCACCTCTGTTTAATTTTGACAAAACCCTTCTTACACCTCTTAGGGAAATACACATTACAAAAGACGATGTTTTAAAAGCAATGACACAATTGAAGCAAGACTCATCCACTGGACCTGACAACATTCCTCCAATATTAATAAAGAACTGTGCCAAAGCCTTAGCTACACCACTAATGATTTTATTCAATAAATCCTTATCTTCAGGCCAATACCCGAGTTACTGGAAATCATCATATGTAATTCCTATTTTTAAAAGTGGTGACAAAAAAGACGTTCGTAATTACAGAGCCATATGCAAAAACTCTGCAATCCCAAAGCTATTTGAATCGATCATTTATACTAAAATATCTCCAATTTTATTTCCTCTCATAACATCTCATCAACATGGATTTTTACCTAAAAGATCGACAACTACTAACCTTTTATCTTTTACTGACTGTGTAAATAACGCCTTTGACAAACGAAACCAATTTGACTGTATTTTGACAGATTATGCTAAAGCATTTGACAAATTAAATATAAATATTTTGTGTGCAAAACTACAAACCTATGGCATTCAAGACCCTCTTCTATCATGGTTTTATAACTACCTCTCAAAAAGGACTCAAATTGTGAAACTCAAAACCACACAAAACAGTGCCCAATGCAATTGTTATAACAATTTTACAAACAACAACTTTTCAATCTACCTATCTGACCCATTTATTGTACTATCTGGATGTCCCCAGGGTGGACACTTATCAGGTTTAGCCTTTGACATATATATTAATGACATTTATACATACCTGACAACAGACTTTTGGCTATATGCCGATGATAATAAGACAGGATTGACAATAAAGAATCTCAACGATGCACTCGTACTTCAACATTCACTAGACTCTCTTTATCAGTGGTGTGTCATTAATAGAATGGAGCTAAATATCAGTAAATGCAAAATTGTAACTTTTCATCGGAATAAATCACCATTAACTCATCAATACTCCATCAACAATATACCCCTTGAAAGAGTTGAAGAGATAAAAGATTTAGGTGTTACTTACAACAACAAACTATCATTCAATACTCATTTTGACCTTATTTGTAAGAAAGCATATAGTACCCTCGGGGTCAGTTTTTTTGGTTTTTTGGCTTTATGGTTCTCTGGACAAAATTTGCACCACCATTTTTGTGTTCCTAGTAAAAAGACCTTTAATTTGATATATAGGTCAACCCGGTTTGGATAAGTCCTTCTATGGGCACAGACCGACAGACAGACGACACCGAAGCGAATACAATAGTCCGTCCCTTATACCTTTTTATTACTATTGTAATAATAAAGAAAATGTCCTTCTTCTGGCATGGTAAAAGTCCCCCCCCACCTTAATTTTTGAACCGATGAATTTAGAATCCTGAAATTAAGGAGCGCGGTAGCGCTCCGCCCCGCCAAGTCAAGAAAGTTTGACCGCGCTACTAGAGATATTATACGCGACAGGGAAAGTAGCCGTTTTCAGGTAGTTGTAGACAGACAACTACAAATGATGGAAGAAAACGGATTGCGTGTGTGTGTTGGGGCATGAAAGTAGACCAAGTTGAAAAAAAATTCATCAAAATCGGTTAAGTTTAGCCGGAGATATTTGACTTTGAAAAACGTCAAATTTTTCATCATTTTCTGCTGCTTCCGCTTCCTCTTCCGCTTCTTCTTTGACGTTGACCGCTCTACAGCCTAAACCACTGGACCGATTTTGATGGCTCATTTTTTGCTCGTGAGTGGTAGGTGTGCCTTTT
The DNA here is from genome assembly GCF_000475195.1 of Diaphorina citri. NCBI lineage: Eukaryota > Metazoa > Arthropoda > Insecta > Hemiptera > Psyllidae > Diaphorina > Diaphorina citri. Next base: position 11,159 of record NW_007380599.1, read on the forward strand.
CATATTTTCAAGGCTCCCAAAGGGCCCCTTCGGCCTTAAATTTGATAAAAGAGTCACTTTTAGGGAGAAAATTCTAAATTATCGCTCGAGTTGATTAATAAGGAAGTTTTGTGCTACATAGAGACAAAAGTCGGAGTGTCCGAGTGGTAAGGAGTATGGTCTTTGACAAGATCCTGAGCGGGTGGGGTGGGGGTTCGAATTCCCACTGTGGTCACTTTTTTTGTACATAATTTTATCATTTAAAAATATTTAATGGATAGCCATAGTTACTTTTTTCATAATTTTATAGTTGAAAAAGAAAAAAAAATAATAAAAATATGATCATTATCTTCTTAGTAGGCAGTTGTAGAACAATAATATGTACGAGTAAGTGCTTATGTACTATTGTACATAGCCATTTTTTAGTCCGTCCTTCCTTTATTATTACAATAGTAATAAAAAGGTATAAGGGACGGACAGAGATGTGCGAACCGCAAAATGGAAAATGTAAAATGTACATTTACATTTTACATTTCAAACTGGTTTTGAAAAAGCATTTTGCATTTTATAATGCTTTTTTTGACCCATTTTACATTTGAGCCAAAATGCTTTTTTTTAAAATGCTTTTTTGAAAAAAAAAAAAAAAAGATTTGGCCCTGAGGCAAAGAAAATAAAGAGAGACAAGAACTATGTTCATATTTGGGTAAGAGATGGAAAGATCTTACTCAAGAAACAGGAAAATTCCAGACCCATGCAACTGAAATGTATGGATGATCTCGGAAAAATCTAGATCCACCACTACAATCATTGTAAATAATAATATGTAAATATCATTCATTTGTTATGAATAATAATGTCAATCAATATTTAAATGATATAAAAAGATAAAAGTTCCAAGTTTCAATGTTAATTATTTCGAAGATTGGATTTCTATGTTAGGAAATTCAAGATTTAATTGTGTTCATGTAAATGCTCAAAGTTTAAAAAGAAAATGGGATGAAGTATTGATGATATTCGATAAATATTTACGTAAACTTGATGTTATTGTGTTTACTGAGACACATCTAAATGAAGAAGAGGCTGAAGTTTACAAGATTAAAAATTTCCACCAATTTTCATTCAGTAGGAGTTCAAGAAAAGGAGGAATAATTGTTTATGTACGAGATTCATTCAAAACGGAAAGATTGTTCTATACTTTTGATGAGACAGAGAATGTGATCTTGAAAATAACTAATATGCTAACTAAGGAAGAAATTACATTAATATCGATATATCGACACTTTAAGTAGGTACAGAGGCAAAACTTCTCGTACTGGAGGAAGAGTTAAAGTAGGTAGAATGGGATGTGGTGGGGTTAGCGGAGGTGAGAAGAAAAGGAGAGGACTGTATCATCCTGAAGAGTGCAAATATTTTGTACTATGTAGGAGAACGGGAGGTAATAGGAGGGACAGGAATTTTAGTGAATAAAAGATGGCATCAACACATAGAGAGTTTTAGCACGAAAACAGATAGACTGACAGCGGTAATATTAGATCTAGGAAAAGTGAAAATAAGAATAATACAGGTTTATGCGCCAACATCAGATAGTTCGGAGGAAGACATTGAAAATTTCAATGAGAACTTACAGGACGTAATAGAGGAAAACAACTTCAGGGGAATGAAAAAAATTATCATCAGGGATCTGAACGCGAAAGTAGGGAAGAGAAAACAGGATGAAAATCAATTAGGAGAGTATGGGTATGGAGAGAGAAATAGGAGGGGGCAGAGATTGCTGGAGTTTGCAAGTCAAAACGAATTATTTATAATCAACTCTTTCTTTGAAGCAGAGGATAGATGGACATGGATCAGTCCGAATGAGGAGGTGAAAAATGAAATAGATTATGTTTTAACAAAGGAAAGGCGTATGATTAGGGAATTCAGGGTGTTGGATAGACCAAATGTAGGTAGTGAACATAGAGCTGTGAGGATAAAGATAGTTTTTCAAAGCAAGAGAGAAATAAGAAGGCAACAATACAAAAGAATGGAGAGGGTAGATGGAGAGGAACTGAAATCTAGGAAGGAGGCATACAGCAAGAATTTGGAGGAAAATTTTGAACGAAAGTTACAGGAAATTGGACGAAATTTAGAAAAAGAGAACGATGAAATGCACAAAATACTACTAGAAATAGCGACCAAATTTAAAAGACAGAATAAAGGTTGGAAAAGAAAACTGAGCAAGGAAACACTGAATCTGCTAAAAACAAGCTGGGCCCGTCCCTCCGGGAATTTTTTAGCCCGTAGTTTAATCGATCGTGATTAAAGAAAATCAGTACCTATGTACCTACCTAATTTGATTAATATTCAGTTTATTATTATTCTTGATTTGATTTTTCGCGGACTATTGTATTCGCTTCGGTGTCGTCTGTCTGTCGGTCTGTGTCCATAGAAGGACTTATCCAAACCGGGTTGACCTATATATATCAAATTAAAGGTCTTTTTACTAGAAACACAAAAATGGTGGTGCAAATTTTGTCCAGAGAACCATAAAGCCAAAAAACCAAAAAAAACTGGTTTTTGGGGGATGTTTTTCACATTTTCTCACACAAATGAGCTCTGATCTCGAAATTTGTCGCAACGACCTATGAACTCAAAGTGAGAAAGTTTTAGATAACACTTCAGTCGATCATTTAAGACCGGTTTTAGCGTTACCTATGTTAAGCTACGCCGAGCAAGGCCAATAAATGGATGGGTGACTTAAACATTACAAATATTGGTTAAACAAATTAGTTAGGTACATAGGTATTCTTTAACCACGATCGAATAAACTACGGGCTAAAAAATTCCCGGAGGGACGGACCCAGCTTGTTTTACTTTCTTCTCATAATGTTGGTTTTTAACTGATAAGGTGATAGTTTTAAAAGTTGGTTAGGCCTTAGGACCAGTGCTACGTGTGTAGGGATAGCAATCCCGCAGGCTTTTGATTCCCGCGGGATGTGACCAATTCTGCGTGGGATTTTGCGGGATTTACAAGTATTACCCGCGGAATGCCGCAGTTCTAACACTGAAAGTATAACAAAGGTACTCCATAATGGGTAGAACACCCTACCCCACCAACAAGCCAACAACATTACCAGTTTATCAAACGGTATACAAGGAAATGAAATATATCAACATTATCAACTCTTTCAAGTCTGGGAAA
>NW_007380599.1:15646-21856 GCF_000475195.1 Diaphorina citri
AAGTGGTACCATTTTGATTATTGAAGTTTTTTCTACAAAATCATAATACTTTATCAGTGATTTTAATCGTATGTGTAAAGAAATTCGATAAAAAGTAAAGTGAATAAAAATTTTCATTTGACCTTTAAATAACCTTCAAAAATTTTCATAGAAAATATCAGCTGTTTTAGTATAATTTATCAGTGGGTACATAAAAATCCTGTTTATCATTATCTCCTTAATTAATTATCTTAATGAAGTACATAAATAATAAATAAAGTGTTTTTTTTTTTTACTTTCTTTTATAATAATTCTATTCATCAAAAGCTAAGTACATAAAAGCCGAGTTCACAGTTCACAATTAATAAAGAAAAGTGTTTCTCAAAGTTAATTATTTAATTAAATAATTCAAAGTTACATAAAAGCCGGGTTTACAAATAGATTAAAACAATTGCAAATAGTACAACAAATTTCCGATAGATTGCTAACTAAAAGTATTTTTATCTAATTTCTTTAATTAAACTAAATAATAGGTATTAACAATGCAGTGTTTTGATTGTAATGGTAAATTATCATCAAATGGTAATTACGTTCATTGTAATGCATGTAATGAAGATTATCATTTCAAGTGCACAACTTTAAGTGAGAGATCCTATACTACGATGTCGAAAGCAAACAAGCTAAAATGGAAATGTCATGAGTGTAGGAAGAATAACATTAGTCAAGGTGATAGTGGAAAAGTAACAAGAAAGAGGAATGATTCAGTAACTTCGAACTTCCATAAGTAGTTCTGAATTGTTGGATAATCTTGGTGGCGGAGGCGGTGGCAGGTTGAACCGCAGTAAGTCAATGGATCCCATGGAGAATATCCTTAGTCGATTTGAGGAAAAACTTTGGAAGAAGATGGACAAAAAGTCCAATGATATTGAGCGCTACATGGAATTTTCGTCAGAGAAAATGGATGACTTTTTTAAGATGATGAAAGAATTACAAAAGAAGTGCATTTTGATGGAAGGAGAGCAAGAAATTATTCGTCAGGAAAACATGGAATTGAAAAGTAAAGTTAAATCCTTGGAAGCACAAGTACAGGAGAATTCGCAACAATTGAATCATGGTAATAAAATTGAAATCGTAGGTTTGCCTGCTACTGTTAATAATGAAAAGGAAACTGTTTCGAAAATTTTGGAGAAAGTGAATGGAGTAAGCATTGCGGAATCTAATTATGACATGGAAACGAGGAAGTATGAAAATCGACTGAATGTAACAGTGCAATTTCAAGCCAAATCTCTAAGAGATAATCATGAAGAAAAAGTTGAGTGAAAGGAAAGTGAAACTTGGAGACGTAGTGAATAGTGGAGATGTTGATGATACAAAATTTGTATATCTGAATGAGAGCCTGTCTCCTTACTATGGGAAATTATTTTCCGAGGCAAAGAAAATAAAGAGAGACAAGAACTATGCTCATATTTGGGTAAGAGATGGAAAGATCTTACTCAAGAAACAGGAAAATTCCAGACCCATGCAACTGAAATGTATGGATGATCTGGGAAAAATCTAGATCCACCACTACAATCATTGTAAATAATTTTATGTAAATATCATTCATTTGTTATGAATAATAATGTCAATCAATATTTAAATGATATAAAAAGATAAAAGTTCCAAGTTTCAATGTTAATTATTTCGAAGATTGGATTTCTATGTTAGGAAATTCAAGATTTAATTGTGTTCATGTAAATGCTCAAAGTTTAAAAAGAAAATGGGATGAAGTATTGATGATATTCGATAAATATTTACGTAAACTTGATGTTATTGTGTTTACTGAGACACATCTAAATGAAGAAGAGGCTGAAGTTTACAAGATTAAAAATTTCCACCAATTTTCATTCAGTAGGAGTTCAAGAAAAGGAGGAATAATTGTTTATGTACGAGATTCATTCAAAACGGAAAGATTGTTCTATACTTTTGATGAGACGGAGAATGTGATCTTGAAAATAACTAATATGCTAACTAAGGAAGAAATTACATTAATATCGATATATCGACCCCCAAATAATGATGTAAGTAGATTTATACAGGATCTGAACTGGTGGCTCCAAATGACGGTTAAAAAGAACGAAACAGTTATTATGTTGGGGGATATGAATGTATGTACAATCAAGAGAAATAATGTGAATTCGAACTATTTAAACGTTCTATACAACAATAATTTGATACCTACAGTAAAAAGACCTACCAGAGAATGTATTTTAGGAGATAATGTAACTTCATCCTGTATAGATCACATTAATGTGAAAATTAAAAATTACAATCTATTAACATCTGTCATTAATGAAGAACGAATTGCTGACCATTACATGACTGGAATAATAATTTCAAAAGAAAAGCCTGTAAATATTCAAAAAGAAAATGACGTGAAAGTTGTTCAAGTTATTATTGAAAAAAAATTACATGAAGAAATCAATAAATTACATTGGGAAGAGTGTAATAACATTGACGATCCAACACTGTTGTATGAAGCTATTTACGATAAATTCAAAATTTTGTATTCAAAGTCCAGTAAAAATGTTCGGAAAACAAATAAAGATATTTTATCTCCTTGGGTTGATTATCAAGTAAAAATGGAAATTGAAAAGAAGAAAAGATTATATATGAGTTGGAAAAATAAGGTATGGTATGAATAAAATAAGGTATGAAGAGTTCAAGAAACAAAGAAATATAGTTACAAACGTTATAAAAAAGAGAATTTATTTCTATCGTTTATTTCGAGGAAATGAAGGAAACATACAAAAAATTTGGAAAACTATTGATCTTATGTTAGAAAGAAGGCAAAGAGAAAACAATGAAAATAAATTGAAAACCAACTTTCGTACCAATGATATGCAAGAACTTGCTAATAAATTCAACAAAAATTTTGTTAAACAACTTGGTAATTTAAGAGAAGCTAATCAAGGGCCAACATTAAATCTTCAATTAAATGATTATGAAGAACAAAATAAGAGGACAAGTTTTTATTTAAAGAAAGCAATGGATATGGATATAGAAAAAATTATTAGTGATTTGAATAACACTGGTCCTGGTCTTGATGGTATAAGACCAAAAGAGATTAAAAACTACAAATACCTATTTATTCCATTAATAAAGAAGTTAATTCCAGCCAATTTTATTTTTCAAGGCGGAAAATTTTCTTCCGCTCCGAATGAAATAAAATTTTTGAAATTTTACTTCTAGACTTCAATAACTTCAATAATACCTAATAATAATAATGAGTTCTGAAACCGCAAAAGAGGTGAAGAAAGCCCTGGCAGAGTTCTTTGTTAGTGATACTTTCAACAAAATAGTGGAGGAAGCTGTGACAAACGCCATGAACCAGAAGATGGAGGAACTGTTGATGAAAGTGAAAGAATTGGAGGACAAAAATGAACATCTTGAAAACAGAATAGATGATCTGGAACAGTACGGAAGAAGGAATAATATCAGAATATTTGGGATAAACAAGGACAGAAGCAAGAAGATTGAAGACAAGGATCTAGAACATGAAGTAATTTCAGAAATCAATCAGAAGACAGGATGCGGAATCACAACTCATCAAATAGAAGCCTGTCACTATTTGGACAAGAACAAGACTAATGTGATTGTCAGATTTGTTTCGAGGAAAACCAGAGATGAAGTGTTCTACAAGAAGAAAGGATTCAAAGGAACGAAAATTAGCATTACCGAGGATCTCACGAAGAAAAACTACACTCTGCTCAAAGAATGCCAACAAAATTACGACAAAAAGTACATATGGACGAAGTACGGGATAGTGAAAATGAATGTGAAAGGAAAAATAATGAATGTAAGAACAAGGAAAGATTTGGAAGACATCAAGAAGAAATGAAGACCGAAACATGAACAGAACATTAGAACAAGAAACTACAGTTAAAAGGGAAGTCTGGGAGTGAAATTTCTATACTCCTCACTTTTTTTCTCTTTTTTTCTCTTCCTTCTTTCTTTTCTTCTTCTTTTTTTTTATTTTCTTTCTTTCTTCCTTCCTTTCATTCTTTTTAACCAACATTATATTTCTTCTTTTAGATCCTCATATCGTTAATGGAAATACTTGATGTGGTGACTGACCATGATATCAGACATGACAGATTCGAGTCAATTGATGCATGCACATTTTTCAGAGAAGATGGATTGGGTATATTTCATATGAACATCAGGAGTCTTAATACAAACTTTGGTGAGTTCCTCTATATGATCAATGAAATTAAAAACAAAATTAGTATTCTAGTTTTGACGGAAACTGCTTTTAATCCGGAAAAACGAGATTTTTGTTATGATATCGAGGGATTTAAATCGTTCTACTGTTCAAACACTATTAACAAAAATGGGGGTGTGGTAGTTTATGTCTCTGATAACATCACTGTACTTGATATTGTAGAACTGCAGAACATACACACATGCGATCACATCAAAATTTCTTGTTTAATACACAACACTAAATATGAGTTTATATGCATTTACAGATCACCCTCTCTGAGAGATATTGATCGTTTTCTAAATGACTTGGAGTTGTTATTATCACAAAATAACAGCTCATCATGTCTAGATCATTTTTTCTGTGCTGGTCTTGATCCTTCTGTCATATTAAGCTGTGTTGTTGAAACTGGTCAAACTGATCATTACTCGCAGTATATTTTAATAAAAAATGATTTGAATCTGAGAACTGATAATAATGAATTCACAATAGAAATAATTGATCATGAAGAACTAAATCGTTCTTTAGAAAATTATAATTGGATAGAAGTGAGGAATTGTTCGGACATTAACCAGGCCACTGAAAGTTTTATTAATATTCTTACATCAGAAATAAATAAAAACAAAACGAATAAAAAAATAACAAAAAAACTTAAACCTTTAAAACCATGGATGAATATTAGCTTAGCTAAATGTGTGAGAAATAGAGACAAATTTTTAAAACAAACAAAAAAGCATCCTAACAATGAATCCTTAAAAGTATATTATAAAAAATATAAAGAAACGTTAACAAATACTATCAAAAAAGCTAAAAATGATTACTTTATGAAAAAAATGGAAGAAGGGCGAAATCATCCAAGAACATTGTGGAAAGTAGTGTCTGAATTTAAAACGCATAAAAAGAAAAAAAGTTCTCAGATTCAGGTCATTAACGATCCTAATAATGTTGGGGTGAGGATTGACTGTACCAGTGACAGTATAAATGCAGCTAATATATTCAATGAACACTTTCGTTCTGTAGGGTCGAAATTTAGTCAGTCGAATTTACAAAATACAATTGATATCGAAGATGAGGTGGAATGTGATATTCGACTGGATGAATTTGATCCTGTGGACGAGGGGGAAATTATTGGATATATTAAACATATGAGGGGAGGATCAAGTCCAGGGCCAGATCAAATACATGTAAACACACTCAAACACATAGCACAAAACATAATTAAACCACTTGCATACATTATAAATCTTAGTCTAGAAAAAGGTGTTTTTCCAGATGTGTTGAAGGAATCTACAATTGTTCCCTTGTTTAAACAAGGTAATTCCGCGGATGTGAATAACTATAGACCGATTTCATTGACTTCCAACATAGCAAAATTATTTGAGAAATGTTGCAAAAAGAGAGTAGAACAGTTCTTAGAGGATAATCATCTTATCCTTAATAATCAATATGGGTTCAGAAAAAATTTGGGTACTGATGACGCAATTCTAGATTTGACGACTTTTGTTTACAATAATCTGAATAATTCCCGGAAAATTCTCGTGGTCTCTCTAGATATTTCCAAAGCTTTCGATTGCGTTCACAAAAATACATTACTTTTACAATTAAAAGCACATGGTATATCGGGGAGACCACTTGCGTGGTTCGGGACTTACTTGGAGAATCGAGGGAATAGGAGGGACAGGAATTTTAGTGAATAAAAGATGGCATCAACACATAGAGAGTTTTAGCACAAAAACAGATAGACTGACAGCGGTAATATTAGATCTAGGAAAAGTGAAAATAAGAATAATACAGGTTTATGCGCCAACATCAGAAAGTGCGGAGGAAGACATTGAAAATTTCTATGAGAACCTACAGGACGTAATAGAGGAAAACAACTTCAGGGGAATGAAAAGCTTTATCATCGGGGATCTGAACGCGAAAGTAGGGAAGAGAAAACAGGATGAAAATCAATTAGGAGAGTATGGGTATGGAGAGAGAAATAGGAG
>NW_007380600.1:0-952 GCF_000475195.1 Diaphorina citri
GAAAACACCCACACACGATAAGTTTTAACTCATGAGTTCAACTCATGAGATAAAACTCATCGTGTATGGCTGGCCTAAATCTTTTTAGGCAGTAACGTAGTTAAATTAGATTTTTGAATCACCGAATCTCGTTCATTGAATGGAGACACAGCTTTGCCAAACGAAGTTGAGTCGAGTTTAATTACAAGTAAGTTGAACTTATCTGATAGAAAACACCCACACACGATAAGTTTTAACTCATGAGTTCAACTCATGAGATAAAACTCATCGTGTATGGCTGGCCTAAATCTTTTTAGGCCGTAACGTAGTTAAATTAGATTTTTGAATCACCGAATCTCGTTCATTGAATGGAGACACAGCTTTGCCAAACGAAGTTGAGTCGAGTTTAATTACAAGTGGAATGTCAATGCAACCAGAGTGCCTTTGGGCGAACATTCTTTAAATATGGTTTTGACATCTTTGTTTGGATGAATGGAAATAATTATAGGTGTCTATTATAATCACAAGATATGTAGGTACATTTTGTCTTTGTATGGCTCTTTTGTACTCGTTCTTGTTACGGCCAATTTTCATTCCATGATTGTAGACTCGTCAAATGTTCGTGAAATTTTATTTTTGGGCCTTTTTTAGAGAGGGGACTGTAAGTACAGAGGTCTTATCGTCCCGAAATGGAAGAGAGAGACTGTCCAGGGGTTCCAGGACAGGAAAAAGAAATCTGTTCCTGCCGTTTCGGGAAAACGATATCTGTTAACGTATTATGTAGTTTGCTTCGGACGGGAATAGAGGCTCCTAAGCTGGCTTATTTTGAGACAAACGTCATTGGCTCGTAGTATTAGGAGTTGAGTCATGCAAAATTTTTGCAAGTTTTTTTTTCTGTAATATTACGTGAAGTTCTTTCTAGAACTGGGGGGGGGGGGGGGGGGCAAATTTTCGGGGCGAGGGCCCCCGCCCC
>NW_007380600.1:2202-22017 GCF_000475195.1 Diaphorina citri
GCGCAGCGGGTAATGGTGCGCACCATTATACTAGCAAACTGATAAGAGCTAGAGATACTCCGAAAAGTGCTGCGCTCTCGGATACGTTGCGGAAACTAAAATTCATCAACAACGTGCTTCTGTTTATTTTGATTTTTCTGTGAAGTTCACTTGTTGCTGCCCGGCGATTTTCATATTATTTTAAGGAGTCAGAAAATAAGACAGTAAGTTAACATTTCTTTATATATTTTTTTGTTCTTAGTGTTAAATTAAAGCTTTAAATCTAGTAAATTTTTCTATCCAAGTGTCATATTTTTAAAATAACTAAAACTATTTTTAAAAATTAAAAACATAATAATATTGCTGTTCGGTTAATAGTGCGCTTTTCAGCTGGGCAATAGTGCGCGGGTGCGCACCATTCCCCCTTATACAATTAAATAGCAAGCTGCGCACAAATACCCTCCATATAAATCCATGTCTTGTTTCTAAACAGAAGAAGAAGCCCCAAAAAAAGAGAGAAAATGTAGAATCAGACTTTGAGATCTCTGATTTGTCCGACGGTGATGTGTCAGACTTGTGTGATGATAATGATTTTGATGATGTAGAGTTTTCATTCACTCCAGCTGAGACAGCAGAGGAAAATGAAGAGTGTTTGATTTGTGGTGAAAAAGGAAACCTCGAGAACTATGGTATAGATGCATTTTTTGTGCTTCTTGGAAACATGCTGCATGTACTGATGCTGATAAACCAGATGATTATGTGTGTGACAACTGTCGCAGTTAGGATATCTGGAAATATTAGTAGGTACGGAATAAACTACGGGCTAAAAAATTCCCGGAGGGACGGACCCAGCTTTTTTATCTATTCCTTAGTAAGGTGTAAGATTGTAAAATCTAATAATAGCTAGGTAGTATATTAGGTAAGAAGTAATTGTATAATCATTAGAGCAAATGCATAATGCACCCCGTAATAAAGGCTGTAATGCTCTTCCCACTACCGAGTAACTATAACCAACTACTGTGGATTCTTTTTTCGATTACGGACCATAAGACCTTAATAGTTACAGTTCCCTGTATAAAACCTCTTGACAAAAAAAAAGGAAAAACACGTAAAATGTATTCAAAGGTAAATGTAGCTACCTTCTTTCACCCCACCCTGTAAAAAAACTCAGCGGTGTACTGGTGTAGTAATTAACGCGTTGGACTTTGGGTTTGGAGGTTGATGGTTCGAGTCCAAGTCAAGACATAAAATTTATCGAGGTGTATTAAGAGGGGAACGAAATGTGTGACAAGCCTTTATGGTTCATTGCCTTTCAAAGAAAGACATCCGATGGAGGTTTGTGGCTGACTCAACAGGGCCTTTAGGAATTGATGATGGTTTAACACGGTTAACAATAAAAATCCCTTTTTTTACACACCCTGTATAGGGCATGTACTTATCGTGTTTACAGCAAAGAGGAGGAGGTTTAAGGACTTAATCCGGTCGGATTAAGCGCCGTTGTCATATTGTGTTACGTCATACCGGTGATGTCAAAGCTCTCTTGATGAAAACATAGGTATTCCTGGTTTTATATGGCGTCCTCTTTCTTTTGGAGGAGATTTATTTTTAGAATTCTAAGAAGTGGTCATGAAAAGAAGATGGAGAGGGATACGTAGAAAAGAGAGGGGGGAAAGAAAAAGGGAGAAGAAGAAGAGGAATAGGAGGAGAAAGAAGGGAAATAACAAAAGTAGGAGAGACAAATAAGAAAGGAAGAGAGGAAGAAGTAGAGGATCAGGAAGGAGAAGAAGAAGAAGAACAAAAGAAGGTAAAGAAAGAAAAATGAGGAAGTAGGAGAGAGGCAAAGAAGAAGGAATATAGGTAAGAAGGAGGAAAATAAGAAGAAAGTAAGAATAGGAATGGAGCAGTTGTAAATGGGTAAAAATTATAAATAAATGGTCGATTCCTATGTAAAAGGTTGGGAAAAATCCAAATCTGAGGTCAAAACTCCGAAAAAATAACTGTAAAAGGTCGAAAATACGTCATCGCCTACGGGCGCGTACATATGTCGTGACGTCAAAGTTCACGATTTACCGGTATTTTTTAATCGATTTATCTCGGGATCTAGAAGTTGTAAAAGAAAAAGAAAAATCCCGTTGGTCCTCATTTTTCCTGCTCTATGACTTTGAAACATCACCCAAGTAAGCGCAACTGATCTATTAAGGAAGGACAAAATAAAGAATATAATGTAACGGGACGATGGGAGAGAAAGTTGAGGAGGAGAAGAAGAGAGAAGGAAAATAGGATGAAAAAGAGAGGAAATGGAAAGGTAAGAGAGGGGAGGGTGAGAAAGAGAGAGAGAGAGAGGAAGAGAGAAGGTGAAAGAGGTTTTATGGCTTACATAAAGAGCGTGTAAGATTTAATAACTTTTTAAGCCCCTCTTTGTATCTTTATCTCCCTCCCCTTAAGTCCCTTATCTCTCTCCCTCCAAGCTCTCTCTCTCTCTCTCTCTCTCTGAAGTGATAATATAATTTGAGTAACTTTGTGTCTTAGCGGAAGATAGAAAGAAAGGGATAAAGACAGGGAGAAAGAGAGGGACAGAGAGGCAGAAAGAATATAAAGAAGACAGAGAGAGAGAGAGAAGGAAAGAAAAAACAGCAAGAAGCCAAAAGACATAAAAGCAGAGAGGTAAGAGGTCTCTCTCTTACCTATAACTATACAAAAGAGATAGGAAGGAGAGAAGAATGAAAAAAAAAAAAATAATAACAGCAAGCGTAACAACTTGACAAATTACTCTAATTCTTTCTCTCTCACTCCCTCCTCTCTCTCCCACTCCCTTCTCTCTCTGTCTCTGTCTCTCCCCCCCCCTCTCCCATTTCAACCTTTCCCGCATTGGGTTGTATGATTGTAAGTAATTTATGGGAAAATAAAGACAAGAAGAAGAAGGAGAAGAAGAAGAAGAAGAAGAAGAAGAAGAAGAAGAAGAAGAAGAAAAAAATTCAAGAGAAAAGTAAAAAAAAAGTAGAAATTTGAATTTCACACAACGAAAATTCTGGGTAGATGGAAATTTCAAAGGAGAAGAAGGACAAGAGGGAGAAGGAGAAGAAGAAAAATAAGATGAAAAATGAGAAAGACGAAGGAGGAGGAGAAAAAGAAGAGGAAGAAAAAAAAGGAGAAGAAAAACAAGAAGGGAGGAGGGAGGTGAAGGAAGAAGTGGTGAAGAAGATTTTTTTTAGTAGTCAGATAGGAAGACGAAGAAGAAGAAATAACCGAGAGAGATAAAGACATTACAAGAAAATTACCAGACTAGGTATCAATAGCGAGAGAGCAAGAAGGAAAGGCAGAGGAAGAGAGAGAGAGAGAGAAAAGGAAAAAAAACCCTGACGTTTTACATTGAGTAAATGAGGGAGAGAAGGAGCAGAAAGTATGAGGGAGAGAAAGAAAAGAAGTAGACAATAAAGGAAGAGAAAGAGAGGAATAAGAGAAAGTATGAAAGAAACAGAAGAAGACCTTATCTGTATCTCCTTTCTTCTTCTTCTTCTTCTTCTTCTTCTTCTTCTTCTTCTTCTTCTTCTCCTTCTTCTCCTTCTTCTTTTTTTCCTTCTTCTTCTTCTTCTTCTCCTTCTTCTTTTTTTCCTTCTTCTTCTTCTCCTTCTTCTTCTTCTTTTTCTCCTCCTTCTCCTTCTTTTTCTCCTCCTTCTTCTTCTCTTTCTTCTTTTTCTCTACATTTTTATCCTTTCTCACTTATCCTCGTCTGTCTCTCTCTCTCTCTCCTTCTGTTTTATTCTTGGCTTAACAATTTTCTTGATTCCATTAACTTTCGTTTCTAATTCCATTGCTTGTAAATGTAAAGACAGGGAGAAAGAGAGGGACAGAGAGGCAGAAAGAAGGAATATAGAAATATAAAGAAGACAGAGAGAGAGAGAGAGAGAGAAGGAAAGAAAAAAACAGCAAGAAGCCAAAAGACATAAAAGCAGAGAGGTAAGAGGTCTCTCTCTTACCTATAACTTTACAAAACAGATAGGAAGGAGAGAAGAATGAAAAAAAATAATAATAACAGCAAGCGTAACAACTTGACAAATTACTCTAATTCTTTCTCTCTCACTCCCTCCTCTCTCTCCCACTCCCTCCTCTCTCTGTCTCTGTCTCTCCCCCCTCTCCCATTTCAACCTTTCCCGCATTGGGTTGTATGATTGTAAGTAATTTATGGGAAAATAAAGACAAGAGAAAAGAAGAAGATGGAGGAGTAGAAGGAAGAGAAGAAGAAGAAGAAGAAAAATTCAAGAGAAAAGTAAAAAAAAGGTAGAAATTTGAATTTCACACAACAAAAATTCTGGGTAGATGGAAATTTCGAAGGAGAAGAAGGACAAGAGGGAGAAGGAGAAGATGAAAAATGAGAAAGACGAAGGAGGAGGAGAAAAAGAAGAGGAAGAAAAAAAAGGAGAAGAAAAAGCAAGAAGAGAGGAGGGAGGAGAAGGAAGAAGTGGTGAAGAAGGAGAAGAAGAAGAAGAAGAAGAAGATTTTTTTTAGTAGTCAGATAGGAAGACGAAGAAGAAGAGGAAGAAGTAGAAGAAAGAACCGAGAGAGATAAAGACATTACAAGAGAATTACCAGACTAGGTATCAATAGCGAGAGAGCAAGAAGGAAAGGCAGAGGGAGAGAGAGAGAGAAAAGGAAAAAAACCCTGACGTTTTACATTGAGTAAATGAGGGAGAGAAGGAGCAGAAAGTATGAGGGAGAGAAAGAAAAGAAGTAGACAATAAAGGAAGAGAAAGAGAGGAATTTAAGAGAAAGTATGAAAGAAACAGAAGATGACCTTATCTGTATCTCCTTTCTTCTTCTTCTTCTTCTTCTTCTTCTTCTTCTCCTTCTTCTTCTTCTTCTCCTTCTCCTTCTTATTCTCCTTCTTCTTCTTCTTCTTTTTCTTTTTCTCCTCCTTCTTCTTCTTTTTCTTCTTCTTTTTCTCCTCCTTCTCCTTCTTCTTCTTCTCTTTCTTCTTTTTCTCTACATTTTTATCCTTTCTCACTTATCCTCGTCTGTCTGTCTCTCTCTCTCTCCTTCTGTTTTATTCTTGGCTTAACAATTTTCTTGATTCCATTAACTTTCGTTTCTAATTCCATTGCTTGTAAATGAAAAAAAAGAAGAAAAATCAAGAAGAGAGGAGGGAGGAGAAGGAAGAAGTGGTGAAGAAGAAGAAGATTTTTTTTTAGTAGTCAGATAGGAAGACGAAGAAGAAGAAATAACCGAGAGAGATAAAGACATTACAAGAAAATTACCAGACTAGGTATCAATAGCGAGAGAGCAAGAAGGAAAGACAGAGAGAGAGAAAAGGAAAAAAAAACTCTGACGTTTTACATTGAGTAAATGAGGGAGAGAAGAAGCAGAAAGTATGAGGGAGAGAAAGAAAAGAAGTAGACAATAAAGGAAGAGAAAGAGAGGAATAAGAAAAAGTATGAAAGAAACAGAAGAAGACCTTATCTGTATCTCCTTTCTTCTTCTTCTTCTTCTTCTTCTTCTTCTTCTTCTCCTTCTTCTTGTTCTTCTTCTCCTTCTCCTTCTTCTTCTTCTTCTTCTTCTCCTTCTTCTTCTTTTTCTCCTTTTTCTTCTTCTCCTTCTTCTTCTTCTTCTTCTTTTTCTTCTTCTTCTTCTCTTTCTTCTTTTTCTCTACATTTTTATCCTTTCTCACTTATCCTCGTCTGTCTGTCTGTCTCTCTCTCTCTCTCTCTCTCCAAGGGATGATGGAAGAGGAGGAGGAGAAGGAGAGGGAGGAGGAGAAGGAGAGGGAGGAGAAGAAGAAGGTGGAAGAGGAGGAGGATAAGAGGGAGAAGGAGGGAGAGGTGGAGAAGAAGGAGAAAAGGAAGAAATTAGAATGATTTTCAGGACGAAGGAAAGAAGGAAGTCCTGAAGGAGGTGGAAGTGGAGGGAAGAAAAAGGAGGAGGAGGAGGATTTCCATCAAGATAGAAACTTTAGTAGTTCAGACATCTCCAATTTCCATCAAGATAGAAACTTGCCAAACTTCTGTAGTTCAGACATCTCCACTAATTTCCATCAAGATAGAAACTTTAGTAGTTCAGACATCTCCACTAATTTCCATCAAGATGGAAACTTTAGTAGTTCAGACATCTCCACTAATTTCCATCAAGATAGAAACTTTAGTAGTTCAGACATTTAGTTTAGGATAAATTCAACCTTGGGCGGGAATCACCCCAGTACTGTCAAATGTCAATAAATAATTTTTATACTTTTACGTCCATAAGTCCGATTCTTCAACTATATTATCGTACATTTCTCCGATTCCATAAATGTCCTAAGATGCTAAATTGATGGAATATAAAAATAAATAAAATTTTACTTATAATAAAAAAATAATAATAAATAAAAATCGTGTGTACCCAGCTTTAAAGATTAATCCAGTAGGTACCTATTTAAAGATAAATTTATTTAGACATAGATACTTAGTGAGTACCTAATAAACATTATTGCTTTTATTTTCTATTCAATTAATTCGAGTACTTTTATTAGACCAGTAGCCTAAGTCCATTTTATTAGACCGATAGCCTAAGTCCTTTTTATTGATCCAATTTTAATCCGTCGGCTTAAGGACCACATTACAGTCGTAAATTTAATCTAATAGGAATTAGGTATGATATGATGGTATATTTATGTAATTACCTACTTTAAGTAGGTAGGCATGCACTAGTGGAATTTAAGGTAGGTGGCTAATTTTATTGTTAATCATTAGATTAAAGATTAATTAGGTATTGTAAGTACGCACTTTAGTGGAATTTTAAGTTGGGTACACCTAGATCGGTAATTAAACGATTTAAATGTAGGTTAGGTATAGGTATTAAGGAAAAATATTGATTCTGAAGTTATTTATTGGAGCAGTTAGTTTGAAATTAATTAGTTTTTTGCACATGAAACTTTTCTCTTATCTGTATAGATAACTATTGTTTATATTTCCTTTATATTGCCAAACGATAATTCCTCAGCTTCTTAGCAAAAAACAGAGGCTCGTTAAAAAGAAAAAAAAAGCAATTAAAAAACTAAAAAAGTAGGTAGAAATGGAAACACATTCCTAGTTGAAAAAAAAAAAAAAATATAGAAACATTAAAATCGTATCCAAAAGGAAAACGCCCTTTTCCCAGGAAGACCTTCGAATTCGGAACTTTGGATTCTAAAAGGGGAAATTATGGAATACCTACCTAGGTACTTAGATATACTTTTGATTAATTTAGAAAAATAGATACTTTTGATTAATTTAGAAAAAATTGGATCGTGGTTATTTATTTTTAATATTTTAATTAGTTAATATTTTAAATTTTTAATTTATCTGCCTATTTTTGTTATTTTTTTTAAAAACAAATCCATTGGAGGATTGAAAGAAATTTCGACAGTAAAATTTTCTGTTAAATGAATTTTTACTTTTTTTTTGTTCCACCAAAAGACATTCCATTCCATATGCTTATGAAATTAGTCAAACTAGGGAAACACTTGATTTTGATGAAATCAGGCGAACATAATTAAATTTATCACAAAAAGCAAGTTTTCTCATTGGGTTTTGGGCTAGATCGGCGGCCATCACTAAGGCTCCGTGCCGTAAGGGCTTTTTTAATTCCCATTAGGGCTAAGCTATTGTTTTTTTATTTTATTTTATTTTTATTTTTTTTTCGGTATAGGTAGGTAGGTAACGGGCGAATTAAAAACCACAACATAATATTAAAATGTCACCACCCTAGGTAGGTAGGTATTTGTAATTTAAGTTGGACGATCAGAATTTTTTGACGGGTCAGAATTTTCAGACTTTTTTTTAATACAATCTGTGGAATTACCTAGGCGACTTTGGTATCATCCTAAATTTCATTTCTTTTCTTTTCTACTAGATAAGCCTGGTACCTACCTGTTTAGGTTATTTTCTCAGTATGTACGAGGTTCAAATTATTAGGTATCCTAGATTTTCCATTTAATTGTTATCTATTTCATCGATATCGGCTGGTACCTATTTTCCATTTATTTTGTTTTTTTTTTATCGTATGGGGTGGGTTCTTTTTTTTTTTTTTTTTTTTTTTTTTAGTTATTCCTTCTCCTTGATGGTGCAGTATAAACTTGTTATCCTAAATTGCTCCATTATTTTTATTATTGATTTCTGCTGATTTTCCATCACAATATTATTTATTGGTTAGGTACTCTTCTGGGTACTTTTTCGTCGTACCTACCTGAATCGCTTTGTGGTGCAGCATGTCGAAACTTTCGACATGTGTGGCCACGTTTTTGAGACGCAGCGGCTTCCGGGACTCGGTGGCCGCGGCGGGGGCGGCAAAATTACCCTTGACGGCAAGGTTGGACATCGCGGCGGTAAATTTGTTAAGCTAACAACCTGTTAAGTTCCATTTGATTTGTATAGGTTTAACAGAGCTGTTAAGCTAACAGGCCGTTAGCAGCTAAAAAGAAGGTTGGTAAAATCCACAATTACAAGTTACGTAATTCCGGCCACTCACTATCAGGTAGACCTGACAGGTACACCTGACAGGTACGCCTGATCCGGTCACCTGACACCTGATGAGCACACACACTATCAACTCTAACAGGTACCTATACCTGACACCTGATCATTTAGACCTGAGAGGTACGGCTGAAAAGGTCCGTCTGTCAGGTATACCTGATCAGCACACTGATCAGCACACTATCAGGTATACCTGACACCTGATCAGGTAGACCTTTAAACAGTGAGTTAGACCAGTACCTAACTCAGTTAGTACACCTTTAATAAAACTTATGTGACTTGACTTGGACTCGAACCACCAACCTCCAGATCCGAAGTCCAACTTGTTAATCACTGCACCACTGAGGTTGGTGTAATAAAATATACAAGGTACTCAATGAGTAGATATAGGTACTTCTCATCATTATTTTCAAGAGTCAATGACTAGAGTCTAGTCACTAGACCAGTGGTTCTCAAACTTTTTGCATGGCACCCCCTTTGGGCATATTCTCATTTTTTCACGCCCCCCCTACCTTACCCAACCCCTCGGTATATTATTTTTACCTATGGGTTTTATGGAATAACAAAACGAGAATTTGAAACTTCGAGAATTTTTTATATTCAAGTAAGTACCTAGGTTACCTATTTATATGTAGGTTTTATGAAATAACAAAACGAACCAACCTCAGTGGCTCAAGCAGTTAGCGCGGCATAATCAGAATATTTTTTTAGGCGTTTGATATATGTACATATGATTACGCTGGACGTATTTCAAGATACTAGAGTTGGAGACTAAGTACCTGTTAGGTAATTTTTGGTGTAAATGTGATTTTTTTATAGGAAAAGCTCGCGCTCCCCCTGATTTGTCTCCACGCCCCCCCCCTCCCCCCAGTTTGAGAACCTCTGCACTAGACAATTAGATGTTTACCTACACTGTTCACAGTATAATTACGTTTAATAGGGTACTTAACATGAATAGCACTACTTATAGAGGTCCACGGGATATTACAATGTGATTTCTAGCTAAATTCCCTTTCGGGATGATCTTCTTTATTACCTGCAACAAAAGAAATAAGATTAAGAAAATTAGCCTGCCTGGGTCATTATAAAGTTCCTAAATAATGTTTTAATCATTATCATTAATTAATTCAGCATTAAATGAAGAATAATTACAATTATTGTACACAAATTAATGCGCAGACACGTACACACAATCAAGCAGCCACATGAAACACAAAATTGATTGGCCATTCTGATTTAGGTACAGGTACAGAGTTTTCAATTAATATGTATTCTTATTTTCTTATCATGATGGGATGTTGAGTGATTAACAATGCTCCAGTGCTTATCGCCAACAGACCGGCACTGTACCCATATGGATTTATAGATTCCCTTTTTGAATGTCTTACCACACGCCACTGACCGTATAGGTAATACAAACAATCTTGTTTAATTAAAACTTCAGGAATTAAATTAAACATCTGGATTTAAATGAAACATTATCTGGATTTAAATGAAACCTTATCTGGATTCAATAATCTGGAATAATTTGAATTAGGGGGGACGAGCCAAATAGGAACCCGTCCTAAGAAACGAGGACATAGGTACGGGGATTGTGCTATTGTGTGTAGTAGGCCTTTTTCCCCTATCAGGATTACCTTATCAGGTTGGCTTGATCAGAGTCATTTAGGTATTTATATTACTTTTATTTTATTATATTATTATTATTATTTTTGACCCGCAAATTTAATACCTGCATAGGTACAGAGATCTCAAGTTAAAATATTAGGTACAGGTACAGGTACACATATTTTCGTTAAAAAAAAAAAAAAAAAAAACTAACAAACAATATCTCAAGTTAAAATATTAGGTACAGGTACAGGTACACATATTTTCGTTAAAAAAAAAAAAAAAAACTAACAAACAATAACATAAAAAAATATTATTACCAGGGCTCTTTAAAAAGAAACCTCTATCCCCTGTCTCAAATTGTATAGGTAGTTCGGTACGTGTAAAAACTGTAATGTGTATGTCTTTACGGTATGTACCTATGTATGTTTCTGTGCAATTCTATAAACATAATAATACCTATAAGTCCGTATATTTTATAGCTCTGTCCGTATCGAATGCTTCCAATTACCGGATCAGAAGTCTTATCTTTCTCTTAAAGGAGCTGTAGGCAGCTTTGACCATTGAATCGTTGATTTACTGCACACTCCTGGGCATAAGATAAATCTAGATTACCTATAATACCTACGTATGTACCTACATAGATGTATGTAGGTACTCTAATTATAATTACCTACCTACTACCTATATTTATGTAGGTACAATGGTACATAGTTAGGTACATACCTACTCTGATAGAATTTCTTAAGCCTAGCACACACGGTACGTTCTTACTTTTTTCCAAGAGGTTTGACAGATGGAACCGTAACTGCTAAGGTCCTATCGTCTCGAAAGCGAAGAGAGAAGGAAGATAGGATAGGAGAAAGTCAGCCGTTCCCAGAACAAACCTTATCTGTTTGGGATAAATTCTGCCCCTGGTGGACATCGAACCCGCGCTTTCAAGGCAGCCAGACGTCCTACCTTCAAAACTAACTAGGTCGATAAGAACTTTAAACCACTCTGTATTAAGTAAACTTTAGTAGAACGCAGTACAAAGTTCCGGAGTTCAAATCAAGATAGAAACTTTAGTAGTTCAGACATCTCCACTAATTTCCATCAAGATAGAAACTTTAGTAGTTCAGACATCTCCACTAATTTCCATCAAGATAGAAACTTTAGTAGTTCAGACATCTCCATTAACTTCCATCAAGATGGAAACTTTAGTAGTTCAGACATCTCCAATTCTCCACTAATTTCCATCAAGATAGAAACTTTAGTAGTTCAGACATCTCCACTAATTTCCATCAAGATAGAAACTTTAACTTCTGTAGATATTGTCCATTTGATGGACAATTTATTAATTATCAGGCTTTTTTTTAACCAAGGAGATATGAATTTTCAACTTCAACACTCTGACTGCCAAAGCATATCCCATGGTGTTTACCCACAGAAACCTATGTACGTATTCAAACAGCTTCCTTAAACATAAGAGACAGACTCTTTAATTCTTGGACTTTTTCATTTCACTCAGAGGCCCTCTTTCAGATAACCATTAAAAATACATAAGTGGCCGGTAGCAGCAAGTGTGGAGGTCCAAAGCGGAATCTCTTTGGTGGAATAAAAAAAAAGTCCCATAATAAAATAAAATACGGCTTTACACTACTCAATAGCGTCACTTTAGGATGATCAGTTCAGGTCAAGCTCAAATCACAGTACGTTGTACATTCAACAAACGGTCAAAATTACAGGCGATTAAACGGAAGGAGGAGAAGGTTGAAAGTGGAAGGCGAGGGAAAAAGGAGATGTAGGCCAAAGAGATAAGCCGTACAAAAGCAGAACAGAAGTACAAAAACCGCCAGCAAGAATATTTTGACTGAAAGTACTCACTCAGCCATGGAGGTGGCTAACTTATTTAATAGTATAAATAATAACAATAAAAAAGCCTACGTATTGGACAATTTAATGTAAAAAAAAGGTAGATGGTTACCGTAGGAAAGCAAAAGCAAATTTTCACGACCCACACCGATTTAATTAATATGGAGGTATGGTACCGTTGTGCCCGAAAATCCT
Organism: Diaphorina citri; assembly: GCF_000475195.1. Lineage (NCBI taxonomy): Eukaryota > Metazoa > Arthropoda > Insecta > Hemiptera > Psyllidae > Diaphorina > Diaphorina citri. Next base: position 14,319 of record NW_007380600.1, read on the forward strand.
TACGAAAATCTAATATTCTTATTTTTACGCAAATCCTTACGCACGCTAACACGACGCGATACCGTTGTGCCCGAAAATCCTTACGAAAATCTAATATTCTTATTTTTACGCAAATCCTTACGCACGCTAACACGACGCGATACCGTTGTGCCCGAAAATCCTTACGAAAATCTAATATTCTTATTTTTACGCAAATCCTTACGCACGCTAACACGACGCGATACCGTTGTGCCCGAAAATCCTTACGAAAATCTAATATTCTTATTTTTACGCAATTCCTTACGCACGCTAACACGACGCGACGCAGACAAAAAACCACGCAGCTCGCAACTCGCGATCACAGAATCTGCTGAACTGAAACTGAACTCTGGAAACTAGGCAACTAGGCCAGAAAAAATTGACTTTCCTAACCCCCCCTACCCTTCTCCAAATCGTAGGTAGGTAGAAGCTACTAGGTAGTTCATCCAAGAGAGCTCAGCACTGCCTGGCTCCTAAAAAGGATGGGGTTACCGTTTTGCCCCTTGTTCCCCTACATGGGTACCCAATAAATATAGGTAGCTAGGTACCTAACCAACAAAGAACAGTAAAATCAACAACAAAGAATTTACTTATCTAATCATTTGTCATTGAAATGAAACCTTTAATCCCCTTGCTTTATCATTTCAACTTTAGACCTTAAGGCACCTATGTAGGTATTGTTGAAAGACTTGGGAGATTTTTTTGGGTTGTTACTTTTTTTTACACTTTACAACCGTCTACCTACAGATGGTTGAATACCTTTTTGTGTACTAAACGAAGAGGAAGAAGGAGGAGAATGTTGAAGAAAAGAAACTAAAGAAAGTGAAAGGAGAGAGAGGAGGGAGAAGCAGAAAGAGACGAATAAAGGACAAAGAGATAAGGAAGGGAAGAAGAAGAAGAGAACAGTAGGTACAAAAGAAAAGGGATGGGGAGAGAAAAGGGAAAAAGATAAAGGAGAAAGAAGACGATACAAAAAGAAGGAGAAGAAGAGACGAGAAAGAGAAGGAAGAGGAGGAGAACAGTACAAAGAAGAAGGAAAAGAACAAGACAAAAAGAGGAGGGAGATGGAAGAGAACAAGACAAAGGAGTAGGATTAAGCTGTGTCCACACATTAGTCGACCGCGTCGATCGTGATCTGTTTAGGTCGTTTGTCTGTTTAGGATAAAGTTCGCCCCGAGCGGGAATCGATCCCGCGACCTAGCGCTTACAATGCAGGCGCGCTACCCTTCAAGATAACTAGATTCGATAACACTCGTAACGATAATCGTTACCGAAGAATCGATTAGTGCTGACGTCATAAAAATTGCATCTATCTAGGTACATACATGCATATGTCCGTTGTTAGATGCGCTCTAATCGGTGGATTGGTGGACCTTGGTATGTGGGTGTAACCAGACAGTAGTAAGTACCTAGGTATCTATGTATCATATGGTCGATAATTGGAACCGAATGAAAATTGGTACCTACCTGTTGACCATACCTGAAATTGACTAAATCAATATGAATGTGAAGGGCCTATGTCGCTGATGAAATATACTACACAGGCCGCGGAGCGTTCACCATTGAAAAAAAAGGGGCCGCGTAGACAAAAAGTTGGGAACCGCTGGCCTATGTTGTTTTTGCTAATAACATAGGCCCTTCTTCCTGGGAACGATTGATAAATTGATATGTTTGGCCCTTACTTAAATCGATCAAAGTTATGTTCGTGTTTGGACTTTGGATTAGGGAAGAAGTTCCATGTAAGTAGGTACCGTAAGTACAAGTTAGGGAAGAAAGTACTTATGTATAGTTAGCTGGTTAGGTAGGTTTCGGTATTGTAGGTACTTAACTTGTGGTACTTAATATGACGAGACACCCTGAAGTAACTCTAACTTGATTCCGGGGTGAAAGGTATAATAATAATAATAATAATAATAATAATAATAAGTCGCCGACGCCAAAAGACTTTAATTTGGCAACCAGAAAATCACACTGAACGCGATCAAAAGCCTTTGCGACATCAGTGTAAACAGCGTGGAAAAGTGAAAAGTAGAATCACATTACTGTGGAATGTGTATGTTGGCATAGTGTTCTGTCTGGTTCTGATATCCTGATTGGAAAATTGCCTGACACGTCGCGCGTGCGAATTATACATGCCGTGCGTGACCGGGGAGAGATTGGTAATGAAGTCACGTCTCTGATAGCTAATAAGAACACACATGCGTGACTGCGTGACTCACGATACGTGTGAAATATGGAGAAATCCGTGAATGTGGAGCTATAGTGTCGTATTGGCTTGTAAAATGTGCCTCCATTCCTTATAGGACTTTTTTCCTCAACAGGTTTGATAGAGGGAACTGTAACTACTAACGTCTTATCATCCCGAAATCGAAGAGAGAAAGAAGAAAGGATAGGAAAAAGCCAGTCGTTCCGAGAACGAACATTATCCGTTCAGGATAAAATCCGCCCCGGACGGGAATCGAACCCGCGGCCTAGCGCTTACAAGGCAGACGCGCTACCAACCTAGCTAACTAGGCTCCCTTATAGAAAAGAGTTTGAAACAGTCAAATTTTATCAAAATCGAACAAACCGTTCGAGAGTTATTGCGAAACAGGCAAACAAATAAACAAACAGGCCAGCCTAGTTAGCTAATAAGTTGGTAGTGCGTCTGCCTTGTAAGCGTTAGGCCGCGGGTTCGATTCCCGCCCGGGGCGGATTTTATCCTGATGGGATAATGTTCGTTCTCGGAACGGCTGGCTTTCTCCTATCCTGTCTTCCTTCTCTCTTCGATTTCGGGACGATAAGACCATAGCAGTTAAAGTTCCCTCTGTCAAACCTCTTAAAAAAAAAAAAAAAAAAAAAAAAAAAATCAAAGTATTTGTAGATCATCATCTAGCTCAATTTATTATGTGTTCAAGAAACCATTGCTTAATTGTAGCCAATTTCAAACAACATGGTGATAATTTCCTTCTATTCCTGTTTGTTAAAAAAAAAAAATAATAATAATAATAATAATAATTAAAAAAAAAAATAAACAAACACTTCATAACTTAAATGAAACCTCTGAAAAATTGCCAAGTCAACTAACTTTGTTTAATGACTGTGCGTGGGTAAATTCTAAGTGTGACTCAATGACTCATCTATGTAATTCTAGATTAGAACTTGGTAGCTGATAACCCCAAACCAGAAAACCAGGGGGGCTCTCACGTACCCCCGGTTGAAAATCGCTGTACTAGGACAATAAGTATACCAAGCGTCATTGTGATTATACGTGAAGGAGATCAAGCAGAAATTTGCTATCTAGGCCAGACCGGTTGGTGAGCGTGGTGACTTAGTGGATGAGTGACGGGAGAGGACAATGTGAGTAATGCTTGAGTGAATGGAACCGTACATGATGTGTGAACAATGGATGCAAGTGTGAATGGGAGAAAGCATCAGGAGAAATTTCATTCTGAGTGCAAACAGTTGAGGAAAAATTGTGCATTTTCTTTTCACAGCCAGAATTGTAAGGCGCACTACCAGTGCTACGCTTGGTTAGTAAGCGCTAGCTCGTAGGTTCGATTCCTTGATCAATCCCAATCTGAATTCCCCATAAGAGCCTCTTTACTGTATCCTGAACAGGTAAGGTTCGTTCTTGGAACGACGAGACGCGGCGATAAGACCTCCGTTTGTCATAGTTCCCTCTATCAAAGTTAGAACACGGAAGAATCACAGATTTTGCTTCTGGGCGTCCAAAGGGTTTTAAATCCCCAATCGCTCAAATACTGTAAAGGTGCCAGTAGTCAGTACACTGTAGACCTTTTAGTACACAAAGGTCGATATTTTCTGCCGTGGATTGTCTCAGGATTGAGTGCAATCCGAGGTTGACCTTTCTATTAAGTATGCTTAAATCTTAGGGAAATTCTCGTTTCATCTCAATACCATGTTGGTAAGCACAAGAACTGGGTGGACTCCGTAGACTCTACGGAGGTGGACTTTGAATCTGGAGGTTTGTGGTTCGAGTCCAAGTCAGGTCATAAAATTTAGCATAGTATCAAGCGGGGAACGACATTTGTGACAAGCATGAATTAAAATTCCTTACTATAAATATATCGTCGCTGTCAATACGAACTATCGTAAGTGCAAAATCTCTATTTTTCAGGAGAGCCAAATAAAGATTTTGGTGATCTTTAAAACTATCGATGGCGCCGACTATCGATAGTTCTCCTCCTCTACTCTCAAGCTACTTAGAGGTTGATGGTTCGAGTCCAGGGGCCACATATTTATGAAATACTGACTTTCAAACTGCACTGAAACATCAATTCTAAACATGTGATTGTCCACAAAAATGTTTCATAACAGACCTCTGTTGGACTTTATAAACAGCCTGTATATGTTTTACACTCCGCACATGGGGTGTAACAGTCCTCGGTTAGACTTTATAAACACCGTACCCATAAATTAAAAATGTTTTACACTTCACAAATGTGGACTTGGGGACATTTTACTTGGTTGGACACATGGACACCCTGTATGTATCTTTCACTTCCGAGCCCTGATGTAGGCAGGACATGTTATTGGTGTTCACGGTCAATGATATCTTGTGGCCATGGTGACGTTGTATGGTGATTCATTGATTCATGTATAGGTATCTAAACATATGTTTTATCATTTCATAGGGTAAGTGTACCCCATTTATTCGCCCACCTAAAAACGTACCATTTATTGGCCCACCTGTACCATACGCCACATAAATCTGAACTGGACGAACTTTTTCAAGATCCAATTTCATCAAAAGAAAGGGCTTAAAGACTGCTATCGAACCAGTGCTTTTCAAAAATTGTAGTCATAAAAACAAAAATTAGAAAAATAAATTTGGGCAGGTGGGCCAATAAATGGTACGTTTTTTAGGTGGGCGAATAAATGGTACACTTACCCTATGTGGTTATTTTATGTGTTACTCACTTGATAAATATTTCCTTGGTGAGTGAAGTTTCTTTGGAAAATTGAATAGAGTTGTACTCGTATGTTGTATGCATAAAAGTTTGAATGCTTGGTAATGACTAATGAATGAGTAATACCTATCTAAGACCAATTTGATTCACTTGATAAATATTTCCTTGGTGAGTGAAGTTTCTTTGGAAAATTGAAAAGAGTTGTACTCGTATGTTGTATGCATAAAAGTTTGAATGCTTGGTAATGACTAATGAATGAGTAATACCTATCTAAGAGTCAATTAACTCAATCATTCGTCATTTAGACTCAGTAGATTTACTTGATCATGATGTTAAAAAGAAGTTTTTACTTTCTATTACTACAGTATAGCGGAGCTATACTAGTAATGAAAGTATTGCAATCGGTCCAAATTTTCAAAATCGGGAAATGGTTGGAAATATCCGTTTTGGGATCCCCTGATGTCAAAAAAGTGATTTTTAGCCCATGGTCTGTACGTAACGTACGTACGTACGTAACGTACGTACGTACGTAACGTACGTACGTACGTAACGTACGTACGTACGTAACGTACGTACGTACGTAACGTACGTACGTACGTAACGTACGTACGTACGTAACGTACGTACGTACGTAACGTACGTACGTACGTAACGTACGTACGTACGTAACGTACGTACGTACGTAACGTACGTACGTACGTAACGTACGTACGTACGTAACGTACGTACGTACGTAACGTACGTACGTACGTAACGTACGTACGTACGTACGTACGTACGTACGTGCGTACATACATACGTACAGACCATGGGCTAAAAATCACTTTTTTGACATCAGGGGATCCCAAAACGGATATTTCCAACCATTTCCCGATTTTGAAAATTTGGACCGATTGCAATACTTTCATTACTAGTATAGCTCCGCTAAACTGTAGTAATAGAAAGTAAAAAATCTGGTGTGAACATCACACGACTTTCCTTATCCTATTGAATGATGCTTATTTGAGTGTTCTTTTACCCTAACTTTTACAATATCTCTAACCGTTTTGTCGCTATAGCTGAAAACCGCCAAAAAACGGTCGAAATCTGTCAAAAGCGGTCAAAATACCGCCAAGCGCAGCAAACATCTCAACCAAACGTTTTGTGTTGCATCCTTATCACATTTACAATATGTTAAACAACAAATACCTACACATGACATGATGTATCTAATGTACTATACATTAAGCATTATACATTACTTCCCTCTTTTTGCTTGCCCACAACCCACATGCTTGGCAAGGCTCAATTCAATTTCTTTAGGTCGGTACGTAATCTTCTTCTTGTTCTTCTTGTGTACAGATGAGGTCGGCGTTTTTCGTCAGCCTCTCAATCAGCCCTAACTAGAGTGATTGCTTTGGGCTGACATTTGCCCTGCGCACATATCTTTAGGAAGGGAACTTTCAGGCTGGTACTTATATCCTCCCTGCAGTCCCCTAGCCAGACTACGCTGGTCTACTCCCCGTTTCAAGTCCCCCACCCAGACCTACCACCTCACCTACCTACCTATCTATTTTAATGAGAAATTAAATGCCTATGAACATGGCCAGCCATAATAGAGATTATACCTACGGGCCAGGGAAGATTATAAAAAAAGTTTAAAACCATTATAACAAAATTGTAATGGAAGAATGTCTGACGTAATACCACAAACAGTGACATGTAATAACGTTCCAGGTTTGACTGTACTTATAGTACAGACGAATCTGGATAATTCAGTACGCAAGGGAAGGGGACCGACGTTTTACTACACAACACAGATTGGGTCGCCATAGAGCAAAATTGTAATGGAAGAATGTCTGACGTAATACCACAAACAGTGACATGTAATAACGTTCCAGGTTTGACTGTACTTATAGTTATAGTACAGACGAATCTGGATAATTCAGTACGCAAGGGAAGGGGACCGACGTTTTACTACACAACACAGATTGGGTCGCCATAGAGTACCAGTAGTTCAGCAAACTATGTAACGTACTTAAACACACTCAGAAACAACATCTTATTTATCCAGTGTTGCATAAGGGGAATTGCCTGAAGCACACAAAAAATTCTGCTTAGAACACAAAAGTTAAGCAACGTCGGGCGTGAATGGGTGACTACCGGGGTTCTCTGACCTCCGAGATAGCAAGAAATATTCGAAGGATGGTGTCATTGAATGACTCTGGGTATTCATTTTCTGTTACTTTTTCATTATTTTCTGTTCTTCATTACTTCTAAGTATACAGTTGTTCAGTTCTTTGTTAAAATGAATTGTGATTTTTGTGTGAGTAATTATTATTGATTGAGTGATTGTTAATTTATACAAGTTCTTGGTACTGAGCTACTGAGGTATTGTTATTTTATAAATGTTCTTATTCTGGTTCAAGAACATTTTTCTCGTTCTAATTTCCCAACACCTTGATAAATACTTTAAGTAGATAGGTACGTATTCTATGAGAGAAATAATAATTAAATATTAGATATTTACCATATTTCGTTGGATAGGTACCGTGGGAAGTAGTATGACAGAATAAAAATCATTGTAATATGATTGTCATACTAATATTCACAGGTAAATCGCAGTTAGCGTGGTGGACGGGGACGGATTTCGAGGTTCCATGGCCATCAATATTTACGAACTAAATATTGCCTCTCAAGTAGATAAGGAGAACTATCGAACGCTATCGATAGTTGAGGCTTGACTATCGATAGTTTTCGATAGTTTTTTTCTGCACATTTTTCGTTTG
>NW_007380601.1:0-14937 GCF_000475195.1 Diaphorina citri
CTGAGTGGTTCACTGAAGAGAGTAGTTCTTTTTATAACCCACTCACTCTTAATCTCTATCTCTAAAAAAAAAAAAAAAATGTTGGATTCAATAACAGTGTTGCCGCCTTATTCCTCTGTCTCCAGGGTGAAATACGTCGCCAAGCCCTGGATCATTTTAACGCTGAAGGCTCGTCAGATTTCTGCTTCCTCTTGTCTACACGGGCGGGAGGTTTGGGCATCAACTTGGCAACAGCGGACACTGTCATCATATTCGATTCGGATTGGAATCCTCAGAACGATCTACAAGCTCAGGCCAGGGCACACCGGATTGGCCAGAAGAATCAGGTTAACATTTATAGGTAAGAGAATATACCTTGTTTATCCTGTTGGGATAGGACTGAAAAGTCCCTTCAAGGCCCGTTCCCCTTGTCGTAAGTTTCATCCGATTTTTTCCGAATATCCTGTAGGTAATGTAATTTAAATGAGAGTGTTCCTATACTAATACTCTACACACGACACGATTTTTTTTTTCCGAACGACACAAAATGCCCTTTTTGGCAATGTAATTCAAATGATAGGTTTCCCAATTACGCAGGACACGATTTTTTTCCGACCAACAAGTGAGAACGGGCCTTTATAACAACTTGCCTCTGCTTTAGCCAAATTATTTTCCAAGCTTCCAGTTTTCCTTTGGAAAGCAAATTCGAGTTGTACAGTAAAGTTTTTCTCGAGAGCTCACCAAACTGTTCGAGTAACTGAGTGTCCCTTTCAAATCGTGGAACATGCAAATAGTGATGGTGTTTTTCGCCAAATTCCCATTATTGATGTTCCGTGTTAATTCTCAGATACCTACAGCCTGTTCCCAATATTGTCGTTCGGAATAAATCGTGTCGTGTGTAGTGGGAACACCCTCATTTAAATTACATTGCCTAAGTACAGGACATTCGGAAAAAAATCGGATGACATACAAACAAGCAAAAAAAGTCATTTATTTTTCTTTCCTATTTCCAGGTTTGCAAAAGCAGTATTACAAGTGGATTCTGACGAAAAACTACTCGGCCCTCAAGAAAGGAAACAAAGGTTCGACTACCACGTTCCTCAACATTATGATTGAACTGAAGAAATGCTGCAACCATGCTTTCCTAACCAAACGAGACGAGTCCGAACCTAATAGAAACACTGAAGACTACCTCAAGGTATGCTAGAATAGAATATACATACCTACCTTGTTTATCCTGCTCGAATGAGACTAAAGAGTCCCTTCACCCCAGGAGTCTAAACAAGGTCTCGATTGTTTTATGGGTTTAATAACATGACAAGTATCGCAAAAGTTTAGAACAGAAGACCTTGATCAATTTTAAAAAAAAAGAAATGATAGAAGTTGTATGTAATCTCCATGGTTGAGTCGGTGTCACACTAGAATTGCACACCGGAGGTCGCGGGTTCGGTTCCAGGCAGACTCGAAATTTTGTGGCTCTTATTAGTTTTCGGCTGCTTTAAAGAGAGAGAGAAAGAGAGACAGGTTTGATAGAGGGAACTGTAACTGCCAAGGCCTTATCTTCCCAAAAGCGAAGGGAGAAGGAAGACAGGACAGAAAAATGCCTGCCATTCCGGGGAAAAAACCTTATCTATTCAGGATAAAATCCGCCCCGGGCTCGAATCGAACCCGCGACCTAGCGCTTACAAGGCAGACGCACTACTCTCCAAGCTAACTAGGCTAGCTTATTTAGATTTTTTTTTTTTTTTTTTAAAGGACTACGGAATTTATAGACCACTTGCTGTTAGATCTTACTAATAATGACCTATTTAATTTCAGACCCTCATTCGTGGATCAGGCAAGCTGGTTCTACTGGACAAACTACTGGTCAGACTTCGAGAGACAGGTCATCGGGTGTTGATATTCTCTCAAATGGTTCGCATGTTGGACATTCTGGCTGAATATCTACAACTGAGGCATTTCACCTTCCAGAGACTGGACGGTAGCATCAAGGTATGTGTTGTTTTGTTTCTTTGCTGAAAAAGAGTGATAATTATACTGGAACAAAGGGAATTATTGTTAATTAGATTCATATTGGACCCTAGAGAGAATAACAAATAACCCTAGTCAAATATAAAATAAAGTGAGCAATTGTAGTTATACTACTCAAATAGGACTCAAGTGTTTTACTCCGTGGCCGAGTGGGTATCACACTAGGCTTGAACGCCGGAGTTCCCGGGTCGGAGTTTTTACGACTCTGTGCCCCCAAGCTTTCAGGGTGCACTCAGCCTCGATAAGACAATTAATTGTGTAACTATTTAAATCTATCAACCTAAGAGGTGCAGTGGTTAACGCGTTGGACTTTGGATCTGGAGGTTGGTGGTTCGAGTCCAAGTCAAGTCATGAAATTTATCCGGGTGTAATAATTGGGGAACGATATTTATGACGAGCGTTTAAGTATACGTCAATTCTATAGGCTATAGGGAGTTAGGATCTGACTCAGTAGTCCACTGAAAAGAGTAGTTCTTTTTATAACCCACTCACTCTTAATCTCTCTCTAAAAAAAAAAAAAAAAAAAAAAAAAAAAAGTGGGTTAAGTACAAGGAAAAAGTTAGGTAAATTGGACTGTATTAAGCGGAAAAAGAACATTAATAAGGGGACTTACTCTATGGATGGTTCTTTTCTGCATAATGCTGTCCAATTAAACATCTTGGTAGTATAAATTGTCCTTTATACTGAAACTAAAGGGGGTAAAACTTTTACATTTAAGTACATTTTTTTTTTTATTATTATTATTATTATTTTTTTTTTTTCGGCTCTGTGCTAGAAGTTTGGGGTGCATTCACCCTCGTTAGGACAATTGAGTACCAACCAGTGGTGGCATTACCAGTGTTAAAAAAATTATTGAAATATGGAAATTGATTGCAAAGGAGGCACTTAGTAATGCTGTGGTATCCACAAAAACGGTGAAAAATAATAATAATAATTTGAGATTTGATTTGATTTTTTTAATTTCCTTCATTTATACCCCCCTTCCTCAGATTCGTGACTACGAGTGGTGTTTCGCCTCCTCCAAGCGTCTCAAGTTCAACGCTATCCTGACCACCTACGAGATCCTGCTCAAGGATAAGTCCTTCCTGGGTACCATCTCCTGGGCAGTGCTAATGGTAGACGAAGCCCATCGCCTGAAGAATGATGATTCTCTGCTGTACAAGGCGCTGTTTGAGTTCAAGACCAACCATAGGCTGCTGATCACGGGAACACCCCTGCAAAACAGCTTGAAAGAGCTGTGGGCTTTGCTCCACTTTATTATGCCTCACAAGTGAGTGGTTGTAACATTTATAGGTAAGAGAATATACCTTGTTTATCCTGTTGGGATAGGACTGAAAAGTCCGTTTACTCTCGCAGTCTAACTGAAGTTAACATTTATAGGTAAGAGAGTAGATAATAGAATATGCCTTGTTCAATGTTTATCCTGTTGGGATAGGACTGGAAAGTCCCTTTAAGGCCCGTTCCCCTTGTCGTAAGTTTCATCCGATTTTTTCCGAATATCCTGTAGGTAATGTAATTTAAATGAGAGTGTTCCTATACTAATACTCTACACACGACACGATTTTTTTTTTCCGAACGACACAAAATGCCCTTTTTGGCAATGTAATTCAAATGATAGGTTTCCCAATTACGCAGGACACGATTTTTTTCCGACCAACAAGTGAGAACGGGCCTTTATAACAACTTGCCTCTGCTTTAGCCAAATTATTTTCCAAGCTTCCAGTTTTCCTTTGGAAAGCAAATTCGAGGAGTACATGGAAAAGTTTAAAAAGAGGTTTGATAGAGTGAACTGTAACTGCTGAGGTCTTATCGTCCTGAAAACGAAGAGATAAAAACAGGATAGGAGAAAGAATTGAAAAGTTGAAAAAAGTGTGGTTGATAGTTTGATAAAGTGTGCTGAGGTCTTATCGTCCGGGATGCTCCAAATTTTCGGAGCCTGGTCTACAGTAAAGGGGAAAAATGGAGCCCGGCCCCCCTCGGCTCCCCCTCTAAATACGGCCCTGCGAAGCTACTAGTTTGAGGCAATGCTCTCATAATAGAACCACACTGCCTCTTTAATTTTAATTGTTAAATCAGGGTAGAAGAACACGTAAATAAGCATCATTCGATAGGACAAAGAAAGTCGTGTGATGTTCACACCAGATAAATATAATATATATCTTTTTTTTTCCTTCATTGATACCCCCTCCCTCAGATTCGTGACTACGAGTGGTGTTTCGCCTCCTCCAAGCGTCTCAAGTTCAACGCTATCCTGACCACCTACGAGATCCTGCTCAAGGATAAGTCCTTCCTGGGTACCATCTCCTGGGCAGTACTAATGGTAGACGAAGCCCATCGCCTGAAGAACGATGATTCTCTGCTGTACAAGGCGCTGTTTGAGTTCAAAACTAACCATAGGCTGCTGATCACGGGAACACCCCTGCAGAACAGCTTGAAAGAGCTGTGGGCTTTGCTCCACTTTATTATGCCTCACAAGTGAGTGGTTGAGCATTGATTTCTTTAAAGTTTAGAATTGATGATTCTCTGCTGTACAAGGCGCTGTTTGAGTTCAAGACCAACCATAGGCTGCTGATCACGGGAACACCCCTGCAAAACAGCTTGAAAGAGCTGTGGGCTTTGCTCCACTTTATTATGCCTCACAAGTGAGTGGTTGAGCATTGATTTCTTTAAAGTTTAGAATAACAATGAAGAAAAATCTTGTGGGTGTTTCGGTTTAGCTATCAGCAGTCTCGGAAAAGAAAGTATAAGGTCTGGCTGGGGACCTTAAACAGGGAGCAGACCAGTGTCTTGCTGTGGGGCGCCTCTAGTTTGTGTCGTAGCATGCCCATCTCATAGTATGTCTCTCATCAGATGGAAAGAAGAGACCCACTCAGGCTTAGGTATAGGGGCAAACAGCTTTGAAAGTGGGGTTCAGTTCATACGAATCCCATTTAGGTAATTTATCAACACGAAAACAGCAGAAATAGATCAGTTGCGCTTACTTGGGTGGTGTTTCAAAGTCATAGAGCAGGAAAAATGAGGACCAACGGAATTTTTCTTTTTCTTCTAAGGCAATTAGGAAAGAAAGGAGATCAAACAGGTCCCCCAAGACGGAAAAAGAGACCTCTCTTATTTCCTAATTGCCTATTAGATCTTCCAGTTTTTACGAGATTTCACAGAGCCAGACCATTTCTAATAGGCAATTAGGAAGTAAAGGGGGTCAAACAGGTCCCCCAAGATGGAAAAAGAGACCTCTCTTATTTCCTAATTGCCTATTAGTTTGTCCGGCTTTTACACGTCAGACGATTTATAATCTATTCTATTCTATTTCTATTATGGGACTGGTTGCTCCTCTCTCAGGGCAATTAGGAAAGAAAGGAGATCAAACAGGTCCCCCAAGATGGAAAAAGAGACCTCTCTTATTTCCTAATCACCTATTAGTTTGTCCGGCTTTTACACGTCAGACGATTTATAATCTATTCTATTCTATTTCTATTATGGGACTGGTTGCTCCTCTCTCAAGAGAGTATGCAATTAACACTGCGACCTCTGTAGATCTATTGTGACCAGTATTTTTCAGCTTTGAAAGTGGGGTTCAGTTCATACGAATCCCATTTAGGTACTTTATCAACACGAAAACAGCAGAAATTGACCAGTTGAAATATTTGCAATGGAAATACATTTTTTTTTGTGAGCATCGAACCCAGGACCTTGACCTTCTGCGTGATCATAGGACCTTGACCTTCTAACATATTTCACTTTGAATAATCTCGATTTCAGGTTCGACTCGTGGGAGGACTTTGAGAAGGAACATGACAACGCTGCTAACAAAGGCTACACCAAGCTGCATAAACAACTCGAGCCGTTCATTCTAAGGCGAGTCAAGAAGGACGTGGAGAAATCTTTGCCGGCCAAAGTCGAACAAATTCTGCGCGTGGAAATGACAGGTAATAATAATAGTAGTGCTTACTTATAAGTTGTACTGCTCGTATAGGACTGAAACGTCCCTTTACTCCAGCAGTAGGCTACCACTATTATTGTAAAATTCTCGAATTATATTGAGGATGAAATTCTGTACCTCACCTCGGCTGAGATTGAACCCACGGTTAGTGGTTGTTGTGTTGAAAAGAAAAAAAAAGCAAAAAACGTGGAAACTGGGAAGCATAACTAAAAGTTAGAGTTCGTTCTCGGAACGGCTGGCTTTCTCCTATCCTGTCTTGCTTCTCTCCTCGCTTTCGGGACGATAAGACCCTCTACCAAACCTCTTAAAAAAGCATACAAACAAGCAAAAAAAGTCATTTATTTTTCTTTCCTATTTCCAGGTTTGCAAAAGCAGTATTACAAGTGGATTCTGACGAAAAAAAATAGTCCGCATACTCAGGTTTATTCTAGAGAAATGCTGTGAGCCCATATACTATTCCATTAAGAGGATACCAAGAGGTGCCTAGGCCAGAGAGCTAGCTCAGGGCCCCTAAATTGTAGGGGTCAGATGAGGGATATTCAGGTACATAATTATGTCGTTGTACCCTACTTCCTGAGACGGACTTGACCATAGTCCCATTCAGGTACCCTCAAAAGAGCCAGTGTTATTGTCGTCCTCCAGCGAGACAACGATTTATAATAGGCAATTAGGAAATAAGGAGGTAGAACAGGTGGAGTAATATGGAAAGAGTCCTCTCTTATTTCCTAATCGCCTATTGGATTGTCTAGTTTGAACAAGATGCCACAGTCCCAGACCATTTCTAATAGGCAATTAGGAAATAAAGGAGGTAATTTTCCATATTAAAAAAAAGGCTGATATTACCATCTCACGTTACAGCCACATATTATTTCTGAACTCGGAGAGAGTATGTAAAGGCTTGAACTTGGAACCTTCTACGAGAATTAAAAAGTAGCTACTCAATTGTCCTCGCGAGACTGAGTGGCACAGGGCCGAAAAAACTTCGACCCCGCCGGGAATCGAACCCGGGAGCAAGCCTAGTGTGATACCCATTCGGCCAAGGAGCGGAGGATGTTCAACAAGGTATTAATTATTCTATTCTATTTACTAGGTAGCAGTCCTTGCTAGGTAGCAGAACACCTACTAAAGTGTTATTTGGTTTTGTTTAACAGGTGAACAAATCAACAAGACACTGGCCCTTTACAAGGATCCTGCCATAATACCGAACAGTAAGGTACGTGCCAACTTTAAGTCCCATAAAAAGTATAAGTTAGAACCTTCTAGCGTGACTTACCATGTTCCAAAACATTTCAATCAGCATCCATTCTGTTACAAACTAAACCATTCTGTTTCATGTTTCTTCTAGTGAATTCTAATTTGGCTAATCCGCATTTCTATTATATTTGTAGGATGAATCTTTCGAACCGAGTGAAATCATATTTCATGTTTCTCAGGTGACGAGCTCCTGTCGGCGTTCAAGGTGGCCAGCTTCGCCACCAACACAGACGAAGAGCTCACCACAGATCTCAAAGACCCGGGCGAAAACGAAGAGGAAAGCAAAGACTGGGACGAAATCATACCCGAAACCCTACGCAAGAAAGTCGAGGAAGAAGAGAAAGCGAAGGAAATGGAAGACCTCTATCTGCCGCCTCGCAGTAGGAAAACCCTACAGCAAGTGAACCAGTCGGACGAGGAGGGAGAGGGCAGGAGGGGAAGGAAGAGAAGAGGAGGAGAGGAGAAGGAGGAGGGCAGTGGGGATTCGAGTTACGATGAAGATGAAAGTGATGAAGAGAGGCCGAAGATCTACAGCAAGTGAACCAGTCGGACGAGGAGGGAGAAGGAAGGAGGGGGAGGAAGAGAAGAGGAGGAGAGGAGAAGGAGGAGGGCAGTGGGGATTCGAGTTACGATGAAGATGAAAGTGATGATGAGAGGCCGAAGAAACGAGGCAGACCCAAGGCCAACTCTAAGGAGAGCGTGAAAGGTTTGTGTTTTGATGTTCATTTTTCAAAAATGTACGTACCCTACCTACTCCTTTCATAAAATTAATCCCGTTCGTTATGAATATCATTGTGTTAGCATGCTAAAAGCGTTTCACAAGTGTGGTTCCTTCTATAAATACACTTTGATATGACTCCTTTGAAAAATAAACAAATTAAACTAGTTAATGTCGAAAAAAAAAAATAATAACTTGGACTCAAACCATCAACCTCCAGATCTGAAGTCCACCGTGCTGACCATAACACTCACAAAACCAAATTGTCTCTTGCAGGTTTCACGGACGTGGAAATTCGTCGGTTCGTCAAGAGTTTCAAGAAGTTCCCGGCCCCCCTGAAGCGATTGGAAGCGGTAGCGTGCGATGCAGAACTACAGGAGAAACCACTGGCTGATCTGAAGAAGCTGGGCGAAACGTTACAGGAACGATGTAGGAAGAGTATGGAGGAATCACAAGCCGCGCAGGGGCAGAAGGAGAACGATAATCACAATGAAGATAGTAATCTGTCTGGTGAGTTTATATGATTAAACCAATCAATCAAATCATGAATTATTTGTGGTAAAGGAAAGCTTTTTCCCAATTTTCGTGGATATCAAACCATTACTAAGTGCTTCCTTTGCAATCAATTTCCATATTTCAATAATCTTTTTACACTGGTAATGTCGCCACTGGTCGCTACTCGATTAAAGTAGCTGAATTGGTACCAACCAGTGGTGGCATTACCAGTGTTAAAAAAATTATTGAAATATGGAAATTGATTGCAAAGGAGGCACTTAGTAATGCTGTGGTATCCACAAAAACGGTGAAAAATAATAATAATAATTTGAGATTTGATTTGATTTTTTTAATTTCCTTCATTTATACCCCCCTTCCTCAGATTCGTGACTACGAGTGGTGTTTCGCCTCCTCCAAGCGTCTCAAGTTCAACGCTATCCTGACCACCTACGAGATCCTGCTCAAGCACATCGGATTGGCCAGAAGAATCAGGTCAACATTTATAGGTAAGAATATACAGGGTGCGCCAGAAAAACACTGACAACGGCTCAGGGTAGGTAGATCTCATCATTTCCAACAAGGTTCTGTGATCATATTCGATTCGGATTGGAATCCTCAGAACGATCTACAAGCTCAGGCCAGGGCACACCGGATTGGCCAGAAGAATCAGGTCAACATTTATAGGTAAGAATAGAATATAATTATTTATTTAATTCACGGGTCATACCCATCTTGTATAAACGTCCCTACTTAAACTGAAAATACAATAGGTATAAGAAGAAAAATACAAGCTATACCTTGTTTATCCTGGTGGGATAGGACTGAAAAGTCCCTTTACTCTAGCAGTCTAACACAAGTTAATATTTATAGGTAAAAGAATAGAGAATAGAATCTGCTTTGTTTAATGTTTATCCTGGTGGGATAGGACTGAAAAGTCCCTTTAAGGCCCGTTCCCCTTGTCGTAAGTTTCATCCGATTTTTTCCGAATATCCTGTAGGTAAAGTAATTTAAGTGAGAGTGTTCCCACTACAAACGACACGATTTTTTTCCGAACGACACAAAATGCCCTTGTAGGCAATGTAATTCAAATGATGAGTGTTCCCAATTACGCAGGACACGATTTTTTTCCGACCGACACGTGAGAACGGGCCTTTATAACAACTTGCCTCTGCTTTAGCCAAATTATTTTCCAAGCTTCCAGTTTTCCTTTGGAAAGCAAATTCGAGTTGTACAGTAAAGTTTTTCTCGAGAGCTCACCAAACTGTTCGAGTAACTGAGTGTCCCTTTCAAATCGTGGAACATGCAAATAGTGATGGTGTTTTTCGCCAAATTCCCATTATTGATGTTCCGTGTTAATTCTCAGATACCTACAGCCTGTTCCCAATATTGTCGTTCGGAATAAATCGTGTCGTGTGTAGTGGGAACACCCTCATTTAAATTACATTGCCTAAGTACAGGACATTCGGAAAAAAATCGGATGACACGACAAGTGGGCACGGGCTTTAACTCTTTATACCTATCTAGGGAGTTGAAAAATGCTTAAGATCTGATTCTCTGCTTTAACACGTCGACTCCCTGCCTCTGCTTTAACACTTCGACTCCCTTGCAGACTAGTCACCGCGGAGTCCGTAGAAGAAGACATCGTTGAGCGAGCCAAACGTAAGATGGTACTCGACCATCTGCTTATACCTATCTAGGGAGTTGAAAAATGCTTAAGATCTGATTCTCTGCTTTAACACGTCGACTCCCTTGCAGACTAGTCACCGCGGAGTCCGTAGAAGAAGACATCGTTGAGCGAGCCAAACGTAAGATGGTACTCGACCATCTGGTCATTCAACGTATGGACACCACAGGACGTACCGTATTGGACAAGAAGGCGCCCAATCAGGCCACGCCATTCAATAAGGACGAGCTGACCGCCATTTTGAAATTTGGCGCCGAGAGGTTGTTCAATAATCCAGAGGACGAAGCGGGCGACGAAGATCCTATTTGTGATATCGACGAGATTCTGAGACGAGCCGAGCTGAGAGACGAAGCGCCCGCTACTGTGGGTGAGTACTAACGCGAGATTCGTCCTTCATTTCTGTAAAATTAAAATTCGGCTACAAAACACTAAAAAAAGGGAAAAAAAATCTCCCGATTACATTATTTTCCTTCCTGTAAAATAAGGAAGGTAAAAATTGACCAGTAAAAAAACAGTAATATTGTAAAAGAAACCTTTTTTATTTCCTAATTTCCTATTAGATTGTCTAGTTTGAGATTTCGTACGCCAGACCATTTCTAAGTAATGGGCAATTAGGAAGCGAATAAATACAATAGTCCGTCCACTATACCTTTTGTTATTAGTAATAATAAAGGAAGGACGGACTAAAAAAACTAGGGTTACTATTGTACTAATACGAGAATACTTTGATTGTATGAAAAACGAATACTACTTTGTTGTATGTAGTGTGCTTTATTTTATTCAATTTCCTGTGTCAAACTATTATAAACTATTAGATGATACAGTGTATGGAGAGAGCTTCAAAGAAAACTTTCGATTGCTTGTTATGATACCAGTATGTCTTGTTATGATACCAGTATGTCTTGTTATGATACCAGTATGTCTTGTTATGATACCAGTATGTCTTGTTACTCTTGTTATGATACCAGTATGTCTTGTTATGATACCAGTAACAGTAAACTAATGACTTTGCTTATGATTTCAGATATAGTGGTGGATACGATGGGTACAATAGCAGCAGAAGCAGTGGAGGTGCAGGCAGTAGTGGATATACGAGAGATCGAGATAGGGGAGAGAGACATAGCCGATATGATGATAAAAGGTGAGAAGTCTTACTAGAATGATTAGAATACCAAGTCATAAAAGATCTAAAGGTGTGTCTACACATAGTCGACCGGCCATCGATCGACCTCGACTGAACCGTCCACACTGCCTTGACAACATAGATTCGGCCGCCGGTCGACTATGTGTGGCTGTGGACAAACCGTAATGAAATAGCGGTGAAATAGGGTTTAAATAGCTGATAGGCCAACTTGTAATAATATCTTGGTAACTTTCAACGTCTATAATTTTTCACGGAATACCCAGCTCCCCACAAAACTCTTAGTTAAGCTAGGAAGTATGTATTGTTATCAAAAGCTCCAAGCTCCATTGACGAACATCAACATAGATAAATGGTATTTTATTTTTTACCAGACTTTAATGCACCGTCACGCTATACAATTTATGTTAAATCATCCTCTGTTCTCCCCCCCCTCTAGATCTCGTTACCATCCCGCGGGCCCCGCAGCCTACATGTTCAATTCTGTTTAGTACGGGATTATTATGGTTAAGTATAGTTTAGTCTGAGGTAACACTTGGGAAGTAATTCCTCAACCTATGTAAAGCCTGCTACACACGCTACGACCTGATCGTAAGAAAAATCGCGTGTACCAAGCTTAAAATATTGCTTCATTTTTCATTAACCCCCGGGGCCACAAAGTGGATTTAAACTTCGTTTAAGTTTAACTCTCGGATTAAGGAATCTGGTTGATTTCCTAAAGTTCCAAAAAAAAATCAGCCCATCAGATTCCTTAATCCGAGAGTTAATCTTAAACGGAGTTTAAACTCACTTTGTGGCTCCGGACCTAAGAAGTTAAAATTATTTACATACTAAGTATTCCCACCTCCTGGGAATAGAAAAGGCTGGGCCTACAGCTTTATGTCGAAGTTTTCGCTGATCTCCGAAACCTTTAACATAAACCTGTAGATCTGGGGGGGAAGATGGCGCAGCCATGGAGTTAAGTATTAATGTCGTATTTCCTTTCGCAATTTTCATGGTGGAAAATGGTCTGGCTGGAAGACTTTAAACAGGGAGGATACCAGCCTGACACTTCCCTTGTTAATAAAGAAATAGCAAAAGGGCATCCACTCCTAGTTTTTTTTTTTTTTTTTTTATTATCTAAGAAGTCCATTTTTTCCACGGAGAACCATGCTTAACAATCAAATCTTGCGTTCTTATTGGGACACGCTTTAGAAATCATCAAATCGGTCGTAATCCAATGCCCACTTGGACTGACCAGAAACGCCAACCCCATTTCACAGTGGCGTAGCGTGGTCTAACTCCAAGTGTAGGGCGGACACTAATTTCTATCACAATATCTATCTAACAAGAATACAATAATTATTTAAAGTCAATATTTAAGGGTATTTGAGTGGAATTTTTGAGTGTATGGCCGCCATACACGCCCTACATGAACGCTACGCCACTGATTATTTTGTAACCTGCGATTTGGAACAGTTAAATAGTATTCCATTGTAAAATGTCACCTCTCAGATTGCTCTATTTTCTGTTGGATTTCGGTACGGAATTGATTAAATAGCACTTGTTAATTTAGTATATGTCCGACAGAAAATGAGCTGAGAATTCACAAGTCTTTCCCCAATGTTCTACCAGCCATTTTTGTTCAGAAGATTGATTTACATTGACAGATTTGTTAATCTCGCATGGGTATTTACCAGTTACCATTTTATAAATACGGAAATGTTATCTTAGTCTGAACACGAGGGATGATAAGGTTTAGCCTGGTCTCACACTGCACACGTGGACGCGTGACTTTGAGTAGCGTGTAGTCGGCTGCAAAAGCAAAACTATTAAATTGATAGTCGAACCTTTTCCCGCCCGTTCAAACCACGAGACCGGCTCAAATAATCTTTAATGGAAATTAATCTCTTGAATGTAAAACCTTTTGTATTTCGTAAGATTTTGATGTTTGATTGCTAGGCTGTTGGAGTTGTTTGTTATTTAATTTAGTCATCGCCAGGTCTTCAGTCTCATGTTGAAATGTACTTTTGCGCATGCGCAGATGGAAAAATGTCCAGAAATGGGCCAACATAAAGTCAATGTGATACTGTACACTTGGCCCTCAAAGTTCTCTCTTCCCCACACCAAACCAAGTGTGGACGTAGCCTTACGCTTTACCTCTATAAAAAAACATTATACGTAGCCAATCAAAATAATTTATACACATATTCGCGTGCCATTTTGTATTTTTTCCTTGTTAATGTTATTTTATTTCTAAGGTAAATTTATTTAACAGAATCAAAAAAGAGGTGTAGTTATTTTATTTTAGTTTGTAAGCTTTAGATTTTTAGGTTCTATAAGACTATATTTACATTATACATATAGATTATGAACAATTTATTAACCTTCTAATTTCTTACATGGCGGAAACGTCTCTTTTTACCTATTTTCAAACACATCGCTCAATTTAATTATTTATTATCCTACGTACTTTTAATATTTAGGACAATAAGGTAGATACCTATTCACTGAAGAAAACAATTTTATTCCTCTATAAATGCTACAAGAGAGCCGACTATCTAGCTAGCCGAAAAGACCATATTGGTCCTTTTGGTCCACGTTCTGATTTTAAACCTACTTCACACTCCGATTCGTAGTTGGCATACTAAATTTCTGTATAAAACTGGAAAAAAAGGCGTAAGTGTGAAAATATTAATAGGTTCTATATAAGACTTTCTAATTTCTTACATGGCGGAAACGTCTTATTTCTACCTATTTTTAACCCACAAACGTTACACAAGCTCTCAAAATTAGCTGTTACTGTCTTTTTGTTTAAAAAATGAGCCGAATCAAATCAAAATAAATGGAAAAGCCTGCGAATTTCTAATACCATACCACCTTTATCATAACTTTTGTTTCTCATTATCTTTTATTTTCCATTCATTCCTTATACACATATTTCTGTAATTTAATTTTACTATAATCCTACCATCTATCATCTTTTATTCTAGCACGTCTGCCTTTTATATCACGTATGTCTCGTTTCTATCACGACCAGTTTCTTATTTATACCAAACAGGATCCTCTTTCTTTTAACATCTTCTTCTCCCATCCTTCTCCCTTTTCTCTTCCTCTTTCCTTTACTATAAGACTTATTCATTTCACATTTCTCTCTATCAAACTTCTTTAATAAAAAAACAACAACAACATACAAAAACATCAAGTTTTCCAAGACCCATAATGTTTTTTCATACTATCAAATTTTAGTAATCCTTCAACCAATACGAACTTATTAGATTTCTCATTCAACCATATAAACATACACATACCATACCTACCTTCCTACTTACCTTTTTATAAAATAATTTTCTTATCCTAAATAAAATTATACATCCATCTGCAATATTAGAACTTAGAATTTTTGAATCCAACATGTTCCCAACTGATCACTAAACTGGAAGCACTTTTCCTTTTTTATTAATCCTATTGGTACCACCAGTACAATCTCTGCTCTATTTTTTTTTTCCCTCTTCCCACTTAGTCTATTTGACGAAATAATTTCATCCCCCACCTTCATTAGTTTCAATTTTTTCATACATTCTTTCATTTTTATTTCCTTTATTCAATAAGTACCTCAATTTATTTATTTTTTTTATGTTTTACAATAACCTGTAACTTCTAGTTTCTTTCCTTCCTAATCTGTAATAAAGAATTAAGACATATTTATAAAGTCC
>NW_007380601.1:17097-22960 GCF_000475195.1 Diaphorina citri
TCACAGTTATTGTATGTAAAATATGTATTATTAAACCTATTTACTTAAGTACCCATTTTAATATTGTTGTATTTTCAATCAGTTGCTTTAAGTAACACTCTTCTAGCAGGTACCTAACTTTAATATTTGGGCCTTTTCTCTATTTTATTTACCTATGAATTAGACGTTAGACGGTATCAAACTTGTAGTTGTCATAGACATCTTTCAGCATAGGATAGCACGCCATCTTGACTTTGAGTTTTGAACACAACAAGAATACACCGGATAGTTTCCTATGCAGAGAGTATATCTCTTCAGGAGGTGGACATAGTCTATGATTCAGAATAGTTGGTACCAACTCTGTAATGCGCTTGGTAGTGTCTTGACCACCAAAGTCAAACTCTCCAATCTTCTCACTGAATACCTCACTCAGGATCATAACCGTGTTTACATGAGCTTCCTCCATGATTTTAGATTCGTAACCAGTCAGGAATCCCATCTTCCTAGAGATAGTCAACACCTTGTCTTTATCTCCATCTGCTCCTGCCTTGATCACCTGGATATACTGATCCATGAATTCCTTGGAGTAGGCTCGTGTGGCACCAAAGTCAAGCAAAATCAACTGCTTGGTGTCTTTGTTATAGAAGAAGTTGGACCAGTTGGGATCAGTCTGCATGTAGCGGAACTGAAACAGTTCTCTAAGACACAACTCCATGACAAGCTTACAGATGTGTTTCCTGGATTCATAATCCAAATCTACACATTGGTCTACTGGTACTCCTTCTATTAGTTCTGTAGTAAGGATCTGACCTGTACTAAGTTCATCTATGACAGTAGGTACAAAGTAATAAGGATAAGGTTCCACAAGCTCCTTGAACTTCCTGGTACACTCTGCCTCTCTCTTGTAATCTACTTCCCATCCAAGCTCTTTCTTGGCAACCTCTACTAAATTGTCCAGGAACATTCCTTCAGGAAACACATTCCAGATTTTCATAACACCTATCAAGTTATCAATGTCACTCTCTATTCCCTTTGCTACACCAGGGTATTGAATCTTCATAGCTACTTCTGTGCCATCCTTCAACAAGCCAGCATGAACTTGACCTATAGAAGCTGCAGCAAATGGTTTCAAGTCTAAACTTGATAGCTTTGATTTCCAGTCAGGTCCTAATTCAGTGACAAGGACTTTCTCTACTTGCCACTGAGGCATGAAATCTGCAGACTGTCTGACTCGCTCAAAAGCTTTCTGTAGTTCAGGACTGATCACATTACTATCTTGAATACTAAGGATCTGTCCTATCTTCAGTGCTGCACCTCTTACTTTACATAAGGTATTGACAATTCTCTCTGCATTGGCGGGATTGATGAAGGCACTGTCTAGTGTTGTTCCAACAGACAGAGAACTGTCTCCAAAGCCCAAGGTTCTCCTGGTAACTTCTGCTATGGTTCCTACTCCAAGTCCTGCTGCTAAGCTACCAAATGAGACCATTCTGCCTAGCCTTGATGAAGGCACTTTCCTTTGTTTGGCAACTGGATTTAGCTGAGGCTTATTCTTGGCTTTAGGGATGGGTTTAGGTGCTCCAGGAGCTCTGGCAACATCTTCATCTACTACTGCAAAAGCATCTTTCTTCTTTGTCAACTCCATAGCTTTCTTGTAACCTAGTTTGCTTTTCTCTAGATTGGTCTTTGGATCAACTCCTTTCATAAAAGGTATTTGTTTGATTCTTTCTAAACTCTCTGAGTCTATTATGCTTGTATAGTTGATAGGTTTGGATTGTTCCTGAGTGGCAGTAGTAGTAGCAGTAATAGGTGTTGAGGTTTGGACTTGAGGTATTGGAGTAGAATCTACTGGTTCAGAGTATTGGGAATCTTGCTCAAACTCAGAGACATCTCTCTCAGATCCTGCTTCTTTAAACACAAATGCTTTAACACCATCCAGCACCACACTTGATCTCTCTGCAGCTTCTTTCAACACATTTGCATTAAGTAGAGCACAAGGTGTAGTGGAAGTTGATTTCAAACTCTGATCTAAATTGCTTGCTAAAGATTTAAAGCTTGAATTTGTCCACTTTTGTTGAATCTCAAGAGTTTGATGTTTAATGCCTGCATTGGCTACAAGTTGTAATCCTTTAAGAACACCTTTCAAATCAGACACATAAGTTCCTGACATGGTTTGTTAGATTGAATTATGGAGGGATAAATATTTATTCAAGCACTGAGTTTGTTAGTTTAGTTCATTCAAGTTAGATATTTAACCTGGGAAATACAAATTATGCATTAACAGTGGTTAGATAATGGGGCTCAACCAAATGACAATTTTTTTCGAGGTAGAGTCCTATTCCGATGTAAAAGTACCCAAAAAGTGCATTGGCGCACCCAAAACATCCAAAACGGTCCCTAAATCCCCTAAAATGTCGCTGAAAGGTCGCAAAAAAATAACGTTGAAGCAGCCATGGTTTACGTCAGTTCATGCGAGGTCGCATGAACTGACGTCATCACGAAAAAATGGCTGCCCGCGAAAATTATAGGGGCTCAACCAAATAGCAATTTTTTTCGAGATATAGTCCTATTCCGATGTAAAAGTACCCAAAAAGTGCATTGGCGCACCCAAAACATCCAAAACGGTCCCTAAATCCCCTAAAATGTCGCTGAAAGGTCGCAAAAAAATAACGTTGAAGCAGCCATGGTTTACGTCAGTTCATGCGAGGTCGCATGAACTGACGTCATCACGAAAAAATGGCTGCCCGCGAAAATTATAGGGGCTCAACCAAATAGCAATTTTTTTCGAGATATAGTCCTATTCCGATGTAAAAGTACCCAAAAAGTGCATTGGCGCACTCAAAAACATCCAAAACGGTCCCTAAATCGCCTTAAATGTCGCTCAAAGGTCGCAAAAAAAATAACGTTGAAGCAGCCATGGTTTACGACCTGGCATGAACTGACGTCATCACGAAAAAATGGCTGCCCGCGAAAATTATAGGGGGTCAACCAAATGACAATTTTTTTCGAGATAGAGTCCTATTCCGATGTAAAAGTACCCGATGTAAAAGTACCCAAAAAGTGCATTGGCGCACTCAAAAACGTCCAAAACGGTCCCTAAATCTCCTAAAATGTCGCTCAAAGGTCGCAAAAAAATAACGTTGAAGCAGCCATGGTTTACGACCTCGCATGAACTGACGTCATCACGAAAAAATGGCTGCCCGCGAAAATTTTGTGCGTTTCAAAATTCGAAAATTTCAAACGAAGATTTCTCATCTTAGGAAGCCTCAAATGAAATTTTAAGCATTTCTATTGAGATCAGCGTGTTTCGAACTTCCTTTATCAGCGAAGAAAAAAAAAAGTGGTTGAGCCCCATTGATGAAAAAGTTTCCTTGCTACTAATGCATAGACAGGTTTATTAAATTCTAGTGTAAGCATAATAACCAATTGTAAAGAATAAAAAGTGTAGGGTAAGCATAAAACATTACCATTTTAGGATTTAGCCTTCAATCAACCCACTCCTAGTATCATGCATAGCAAACTTAATATTGATTCCTAGGTAAGTAGGTAGGTACTTTAAATTTCCTAAGTGTGTTCCATTCTGTCAATCCCAGTAATATTATTTGCATAATCATTTGTTAGTCCTAGAATTTAGAATTGATCATTTCAAGATTAACTCTTTGATAAAGACTTGTAGAAAACACTTCGGCTCTGTTACCAAGAAGCTTTGTACAAAACGGGTATTACATCATCAGATTAAAGCAACGAGCTTAAGATGATTATCACTTGAACACTATAATAATATACACAGTAGCACAAGAAAATGAAGAAAAAATGTTACATAACACAGAGTGAAATAAAAAAAGATTAATGAAGGCCTTGCTTGCTTTTTTTTTTTTTTTAAGGGGTTTGACAGAGGGAACTGTAACTGCTATGGTCTTATCGTCCCGAAATCGAAGAGAGAAGGAAGACAGGATTTCAACACGGGAAAAAGATAGGAAGAAGAAGAATGGTGGGAAATTGTACCTACATACCAGGCAATGTTCCAACTTCCACCACAAACACCAAGAAAAGTGCGAAAAGAAAATACGTCAACTCAAACTATATCTACGGGTGTTAATAAATAAATACGAGTGTCTACTGGACCAGCCAAAACGGTTGGTCACAGACAAGTCCTCAAGGCTAGTCCTGCCAGCCAATAAGAACTTGAACCAGCCTTTCCCGTTGGTTCAGTACACTCTTTCTCCGGATACTTCACTATCCGGGATATTTAATAACGGTAAGAAATAATGTTAATACATAGGATGTCCAATATAAACCTATCCAATAATCGTCAGTACACACTTCTTGATGTGACCACTAAAGGCGTATTTTCCTTTCGAGAAAGTGCCCAATGGAAAATATACCTTATGTTCCATCTTAAAACTATTAAATTTGAAAACGATACATTTACAAATCAGCTTCGATAAAATATCGTACAACCACTGTACTACCGTACATTTCAACCATAGAAGGGAATATTATTAGGAGAGAAAATATCGTGTATGGGTTCCTATACAGGTAATAAGGACGGTACCTATAAAATCAACAGTAATGCCCGTATGATGGGGATAGACAAAAAGCCCACCAGAGACTTAGGTGTGGGGGCAAACAGCCCGAA
Source organism: Diaphorina citri (assembly GCF_000475195.1). Taxonomy (NCBI): domain Eukaryota; kingdom Metazoa; phylum Arthropoda; class Insecta; order Hemiptera; family Psyllidae; genus Diaphorina; species Diaphorina citri. The sequence goes on from NW_007380601.1 coordinate 21,716, forward strand.
AGGATGGGTTGAGTTTATACGAATCTACGAATGATGGGGGGAAAATTCTGATAAAATCTGTTTTCTTTCCTAATGTAGAACCTGATTTTTGACCCCAAGTTTTGGATAATTTTCGACTGTACATTGACTAGCTTATAAAACAAAGACCCAAGGAAATTTCCTAGACTCCTTACTTTAGGAGAAGACTGCCTCATTACCAGTAGGTGTTTACCTATCTATTTCCAATTAATTTATTTGAATGTAACATGAATAATTGAATATGAATATGCATTTTACACAATATTATTAATTAGTGCATTTTCAGACAACGCAATACGTAGATTAGACCTAGGCACCACTTTATCTCATGACTCAAATCTCTAAACATATGTGACATACCTATGTATATTGTATAAGGTACGAGTATGTTACCTACCTACTCAATGACTCATTATCATAGTAGATAACTCCAACTAAAACGTAGTAAATATACCGCAGTACAAGGTACCTACGCAGAAGAGAATGTTACTACGTTCGTAAATTTTTCATCTTAAAGAGCACTGAAGAATACTGGACCATTATTTTATTGGCACACGCCACATATTGATAATGTTACGATGATAATGTTACGTAAATGTAAAAAAAGCCAAAACTGTCATTTCTTTTCCTTCGCGATCGTTTGTTCCGTCCGCCAAACACGCCCAGACCGTCTGACTTAACGTATGGACCTACGACCTGTCAGACAGGTCGAGGGACGTGTGTGGCGGAAAAATCTCGAGACTTAGGTCTGTCAGACGATCTGAGCGCGAGTGGCTGGCATTATACGTACGGCACAAAAGTGTACTTTTGTTTCGCAGGTATTCTTGCTCCTTCAAGGGAGAACAAGCAGGGTCCGTCCCTCCGGGAATTTTTTAGCCCGTAGTTTATTCGATCGTGGTTAAAGAATACCTATGTACCTACCTAATTTGAATCACATTTTAGAGGAAAATAACTGAGTAAAAAAAAATAAAGTCCTCAAAATTTTGCTACATAGGTATCAAAAAGGAGAGTATCGGTACTTAAAGAAATAAATGTTATTGTTACTGTAGTAGCCAATCTAGAAATAAAATAAATAAGGTACAATGGTTTAAAAATCATAGAAGTAGATTTTTCAAAGACTGATTGCCAGCCTAGTTAGCTTAGTTGGTAGTACGTCTGCCTTGTAAGCGCTAGGCCGCAGGTTCGATTCCCGCCCGGGGCGGATTTTATCCTGATGGGATAATGTTC
>NW_007380602.1:0-10205 GCF_000475195.1 Diaphorina citri
CTTTGTAATTTCTTTTCTATTTTCCAGCTCGACAATTTTAATACCAGTAAAGTAACTTCAACAGAAACTAGGTAGGTATGTTAGAGGGATATTTTTTCCTCTTTTTTCCCTCTTTACAAACTTCTTGTTTTTTCTCTCTTGGAGGAGAAAGAGGAGGGAGAGAAACTAGTATAGCTCGCTATACTGTAGTAATAGAAAGTAAAAATAAAGAATTAGAATAAATATTAAGAAAAGAGGAAAAAAATCTAGATGGAAATATTAAGTATAATGGAAAACATCCTTACAAGTAGGTATATTCATTTGATAATTTAAGAAATTGAAAAAAAAAAGTTTCTTTTACGTATAGGTACCTTCTTTTACGTATAGGTTTCAAAGGATGTTAATGAAATCCCTCTCAATCTATGTAAGCATAGGCATAGGCAATACAAAATATTACGTAGGTAACACACAAACATAGCATTTACCTAAACATACAGACTTAAAAAACTCTTACACGCACATAGGTATATTACATCTTATTATTATGTAAAAAGAAGAAGAAGAAGAAGTAGAAAAAAACCCCTGTAAGTATTTACGTACTTATTTTAAGATCAAAAGTTCCTATTTTCGTATCATGTTTAGACTCAAATTGATCATGTTAAGCTAGACAGCTAAACTCAAATGGCTATTTTGGTCGGTTGTCTCTATTCACCTAATTATTCTCGCAATGAGATTGGAACTATACGGGACATAGGCCTCCAGGCAAACTCCATTATCACGGGAATAGGTTTAAGTTGCCTTTAGGATCAATTTGGGGAAATCATTCGCAATTCGCTAACGTTCATTTTAAGGTGTGGCAGTGTGGCTTTCTTTTAATGTAGTCTGCTGATTGTTGACAGTTCAATGTACAACCAAAGTAAATCCCAACTGATTTCAAGAAATTTACCGTTTTGAATATTTCTGAGAATTTCCAGGTAACTTTGAGCACCCTTCAGGAAAAACAATTTTAGCTGTCTATCATAAAACCGTTTCATATTCGAATGAAAGCCAAGAGACTTACCACTCTTACCAGAGCAAAGTCGTAATTTTAAGGTGTGGCAGTGTGGCGTTCTTTTAATGTAGTCTGCTGATTGTTGACAGTTCAATGTACAACCAAAGTAAATCCCAACTGATTTCAAGAAATATACCGTTTCGAATATTTCTGCGGATTTCCAGGTAACTTTGAGCACCCTTCAGGAAAAAACAATTTTAGCTGTCTATCATAAAACCGTTTCATATTCGAATGAAAGCCAAGAGACTTACCACTCTTACCAGAGCAAAGTCGTATTCCTTTTCTCCTCACTATTTCTTTACCTTATTTTTCTCCTCTTATTTTTCCTTCTCTTATTTTTGCTCCGTGTATTTCTTCTGAATAGGGTGTTTTCCTCCTTATTCATCATAATCTGATTACTTTATTTATTCATCCGAGAACACACTTTTACACTTTATTCTCATCTAAACAGCTACGTGCGTACAGAGTGAAGAAATCCTTCTCTTCGTATGTGTTGTCTATTTTTTTTCCTTTTTAGCACGTCCTTCCTTTATTATTACGATAGTAATAAAAAAAGTAAAAAGGTATAGTGGACGGGCTATTGTATTCGCTTCGGTGTCCAATGTAGCAGTTGTTTCATTGCTACGAAATAAAAACGAACAGCTACGTGCGTACAGAGTGAAGAAATCCTTCTCTTCGTATGTGTTGTCTATTTTTTTTCCTTTTTAGCCCGTCCTTCCTTTATTATTACGATAGTAATAAAAAAAAGTAAAAAGCTATAGTGGACGGGCTATTGTATTCGCTTCGGTGTCCAATGTAGCAGTTGTTTCATTGCTACGAAATAAAAACGGCGCGCGGTGTTGAAACACACATTTTTTCTGTTCATAAAAAGGAAGTAGGTACACCTGTGTAAAAAAAGAAGCCCATCCACCTAGGAACATGAATGGAAACTCGTCAATATAAAGGTAACACAGAAGAGAGAGAGAGAGAGAGCTAATAAAGTGTTAGAAGGAAGAGATTGAGTGTGTGTCGGAGGGGCTTTATGTCTTAAACTTATACTGACGTGTACACCTGTGTAAAAAAGAAGCCCATCCACCTAGGAACATGAATGGAAACTCGTCAATATAAGAGTAACACAGAAGAGAGAGAGAGAGAGAGAGAGAGAGAGCTAATAAAGTGTTAGAAGGAAGAGATTGAGTGTGTGTCGGAGGGGCTTTATGTCTTAAACTTATACTGACGTAGGTACCTACATGTTTATACTGTTCAATATAGGTACGATAAGCGAACTGCTCAATAAAATATTATACAACATCTATGTATGTATATGTATACAATACAGGTACTTGTGAGAGCTTTATATTCAAGGTACATAGGTATTTATGAATGTATGTACTCTTATGAATGAAAATATTCAAACTATGATAAAACGTGCACTGAAAACTATTGAAACTACGAGCATACAGCTTACCTAGATGATAGTTACATGCATATTATGCATATTTACCCGGTAGAAACATACCTATTTTATGGGGATATCATAATTATTTTCATAAACAAGTAGAAGATATGCATAGTATAAATATGCGGGAGTTTGCACACTAAAATAATGTAAACAGAACATTATTATGAGCACCTAAGACGTTACAGGTCGTTACAATTATCATTAAAAGTAGTATAAGTACTTATTTCGACTGTCAGCTTAGAACAAGTTGTTCCATTACACCAACAGTTTGGTGCAATGGAAAAGAGGAGAAATAAGAAGGTCTGATCTTTCGAACCACATTCACACGTAAAAGCTTCGTTTTCGCAGCTTTGAAGGTTCGTTTTTAAGTGTGTACCTACCTAGCTTCTTTTTAGCTAAATCCCCTTTAGGGGTAATTTGGTAGTTTATTTATTGTCCCATAATACACATACAATTGCCTTAGAACATTAATGTTTAATTGGTGTTTTTTTTTTACATCGGTGGTCTTATCGTCCCCAAATCGAAGAGAGAACGAGGACAGTATAAGAGAAAGACAGCCGTTCCGAGAACGAACGAAGAGAGAAGGGGATAGGATAAGAGAACGACAGCCGTTCCGAGAACCGTTTAGGATAAAGTTAACCCCGGGCGGAAATCGACTCTTCAGGCTGGCTCATTATTTATTTATTTTTTTAAGAGAAATTAATCAATATTCGCATGTATTTACCCAATCAATCCCTTATTTTTTAATTAGACGGTTCAAAAATCATGGGAAAACAAAAAATAATTTAATTAGAAAATAAATGGAAAATTCCAATACTTCCGGAAAAATTTAAACGACATAATTAGAAGCTTTCGAAAAAGTCTTTGAATATTTTTTTCGAAAGTGAGGGTAATTAAAAATAAAATGGTAATTCAAGCAAATTTAATTTTCCAAATAGGCTTTGAGGAAAGAGGGAAAGAGGTGATTAGGCGGGAGGGGTGATAAGAGCTAAATTTTGAAATGGGGGTTCCTTTTTGGGTGAGATGAATCTTCCATAAAAAAAAACTTGAATGAATTAATTTGAAAATATGCTAATTTAGAAGGTAAAGTAGGTGGTGCAGATCGGAAAGTAGATGGTAGATAGGTGTACCTACTTAGCTGAAAGAAAGTTTTTTATTTTTAAATGAAGTATAGCTAGGGTAAGGGAGTTTGATTAATTGATTTTCGAAACTTTCTGATGTTAGTATTAAAAGTTTCAGAATTTTCTTCTACCCTTCGAATACGTAAGGACATTAGTTACATAAAAGTAGTTACGGTATCTGCATACTACATAGGAGGACTTAATTATGTAAAAGTAAAGCAATACATATAGGTAAATATAAATATAGTATATGATAGTTGTCATGCTTTTAGAGCCTTATTGTTTATTTTTTCATTATTTATTTTTTATTAACCAATTTTTACTTTTTGTTTTATATATTATCAAGCGGTCACTGATAAATCGGATTCCACAAAACGTGAACTTTCAATGGAAAAAAAAAAAACAAATACATTTAAATTTAGACCTGTCCCTTCCCCCTTCCTTTGATAGACGTCATCTCAAAATAATTTAACGGCATTCGAAATTAATTCAAGCAGAAAAGCAGAAGAAGCTTAATGAAAAAAATAGAAGAAGAAGAAGAAGAAGAAGAAGAAAAAGAAGAAGAAGAAGAAAAAAAAGGACAGATTATTTGAATTTGAAATTTAATACAATTTTTTCCTCTCTCTGACAAGATTTAATTTTTTATCTCTTCCTATGTTTTATCTCATTCCCTTCCTTTTCTCTTCACTGGTCAGCGGATCGTAAGCAGACAGATTATTTGAATTTGATGAAATTTAATACAATTTTTTCCTCTCTGCTCTGACAAGATTTAATTTTTTATCTCTTCCTATGTTTTATCTCATTCCCTTCCTTTTCTCTTCACTGGTCAGCGGATCGTAAGCAGATAATATGTAATTTATATGAATTACCTATTGTTATTCTAAAATTATTTGGATAACATTAAACAGAAAAGAACCAGGTACCCTATGGATAGAGAGTTAGACAACACTTGAGGGAGTTTGAATTTGAAATTTAATACAATCTCTGACAAGATTTAATTTTTTTATCTCTTCCTATGTTTTATCTCATTTCCTTCCTTTTCTCTTCACTGGTCAGCGGATCGTAAGCAGATAATATGTAATTTATATGAATTTTATTATTGTTATTCTAAAATTATTTGGATAACATTAAACAGAAAAGAACCAGGTACCCTATGGATAGAGAGTTAGACAACACTTGGGGGAGAGATAGAGAGAGAGAGAGAGAGAGAGAGAAACTAAGTGTGGATCTTTTCTGTTTAATGCTGTCCACTTTTAGTGTGTGTGTTTGTATGTGTGTTTTTTTTTTAATTTATTTAATTAATTAAAAAATGGGGTGCCTGTTACACAATATTCTAGTGACGCCATGAATGCAGACAAAATAGATATAATAGGTACATTGAAAATATACCTATAGGTAGACATGCAAAATAGGCTCTCTCAATAATTATGGAGTTAGAACTATTTAACCTCTTCATTCTCTCTCTCTCCCTTTATCCGCTTCTTTCTCTCTCTCTCCCTCTCTCAATTTTTCCACCTCTCTCTCTCTCTCGCTCTCTCTTGCTCTCTCTCTCCATCCCTCTCCCTTTCTCTCTCACTCTCGCTCTCTCTCTCGCTCCCTCTCTCTCCGCTTCTTTCTCTCTCCCTTTCTCCGCTTCATTCTCTCTGTTTTTCCACCTCTCTCGCCCTTTTTTTCCCTCTCTCACTCCCTCTTCTCCCTACACCCTCTTTCTCTCTCATTATCTAGGTGTTTAGCAGGCAATTTAAAAGTCTATAAAAGGGACATCCCCTCTCTCTCTCCACCTCCCTCACTATTTTCAGTGTATATTAGCTCTCTCTCTGTTGAAATTGTCGTAGTCTAGCTTCATTATGAGGAAAATTACAAAGAGAAGGAAATTTTTTCAATGCGAGCCTCTCATTGGTACGTTCAACAGAGGAGGAATAAGGAGAGAGAGAGAGAGAGAGAGAGAGAGAGAGAGAGAGAGAGAGAGAGAGAGAAAGAGACAGAGGGGGGGGGGGGGAGAGGGGAGGGGGTTATTATTATTATTATTATTATTATTATTATTATTATTATTATTATTATTATTATTATTATTATTATTATTATTATTATTATTATTATTATTATTATTATTATTATTATTATTATTATTATTATTATTATTATTATTATTATTATTATTATTATTATTATTATTATTATTATTATTATTATTATTATTATTATTATTATTATTATTATTATTATTATTATTATTATTATTATTATTATTATTATTATTATTATTATTATTATTATTATTATTATTATTATTATTATTATTATTATTATTATTATTATTATTATTATTATTATTATTATTATTATTATTATTATTATTATTATTATTATTATTATTATTATTATTATTATTATTATTATTATTATTATTATTATTATTATTATTATTATTATTATTATTATTATTATTATTATTATTATTATTATTATTATTATTATTATTATTATTATTATTATTATTATTATTATTATTATTATTATTATTATTATTATTATTATTATTATTATTATTATTATTATTATTATTATTATTATTATTATTATTATTATTATTATTATTATTATTATTATTATTATTATTATTATTATTATTATTATTATTATTATTATTATTATTATTATTATTATTATTATTATTATTATTATTATTATTATTATTATTATTATTATTATTATTATTATTATTATTATTATTATTATTATTATTATTATTATTATTATTATTATTATTATTATTATTATTATTATTATTATTATTATTATTATTATTATTATTATTATTATTATTATTATTATTATTATTATTATGGTAGCAAATCATTCAGTGACATAGGAGTTACATAATGTAGGTATCTAAAAGCACATTTCGATGATTTTTTGTTTGTTGTTGCTGTTGTTTTTTTCTAGTTTCCAGATGCATTTTGTTCTTGTTGGACTTTTAGCATCATAGGTTGGTAGGCATAACTTTCTGTTTTAAGCTTGTATCCAGAATGTTCTTACCATTTATAAACAATATAAAACGAACTATAAACAAAAACAATACCTACACCAGGTAGGTATACTTACTTTATCTGCCCTAAACCATTCATTCTTCTTCGAATTTCTATTTTCGCTTTTTTGGAAACCTTTTTCCCGACCATCCAATACTTCCTAGTAAAAAGCATTCTACGCAATTTCAGTCGAATTGAAATCTCATCCCGAAATGTCCTGAGTCTCCTGAATTCCTGATACGATGAATAATGCAAAATTGTCAATCAGAATTCACGTCCTTGATTATTTGGATGTAGCAGTGGCGTGGAGTGTCTGTAATACTTGCAGTGTGGTATTACACTATCTCGTGGATTTCGTAGAAGATTTAATTACGATCTATTACTTTATTTAGACTGTCATTGTTTCTTTGTTAAACACAAAGGATTTTTTTAAATAAAATTGAAAGTCCCATTGAGCTTTTGGAGACTTAAATTCTACGGTTTGTGCGATTTTGATGAAATTTGGCAAACACTTAAAGTGAACTTTCTTTATTCGTGTTAAAAATAGTTTTATTTAGATCGATCAAGCCTATAAGGGCCTTCTTTTGAATTTTTGTACTAGTCCACTAGTCTTATTAGTTTTTCAATTTTGTGAGTACTAAAGTCGTATTTTCCTTTCTGAAACTGAGGCGATTTTCCCTTTTCTGAAGCTCAGTTCCTCTCTTTAATAGCGCCTGTACTAAACCATTTGAAACCCAAGAAGGTCGCCATCTAGCAGAGGGGAAATGGTTTCAGTTTCCAAAAGGAAATTACGCGTATATCTAGGTATTAGGTAGGTACAAGATACCTAGATTAAGTTTGATTTTTAGCTAAGTCCCCCCAGAAGTTTTTTTTATTATTATTATTTTTTTATTTACTTTTTCTATTCCCTTACAGCCAAGCTACGCCACTGTGGTACTACTGACACAGGAGTCCTGATTTGTAGTCCCGTCACTCCATCTTGCTGATCTCATCCATTATGCAGAAGATTCGGAAACTTCCATTAGCACCTCCATTACCTGGTGGATGTGAAGCTGTGGATGTGTGGAGAGGAGCGTTTTAATTTGCCTAATTGACACTTTCTACGTTGGGACTATTCAGTTGGATGTCGTGTTCGAAGGACATGTGAGAGATTTCTGAGACTGTGAGAACTTCTGAGACTGAGATATATTGTGAGAGTTGAACTTCTGAGAAAAATTAGTGGTTGTGTGGAAGAGCTCATGTAAGTGAGAACCCTGCCATTTCTAAAAGCCTAAAAAAAGGACAGAAGGAAAAGGTAAAGAGTATGGGGTATTGGTCAAGGGGCTCGCCTGGTAAACAGGAGGGCGCGGGTTCAATCCTACCCATGGAATGGAATTTATGCATATTTATTTGAGAAAATGATCACATAATAATATAACGTAGCTCTAGGGGTTATTAGGTGGTAGAGAACGCACCCTTCAATGCCCTGTCTATCATTTTTCTTTTTTTTTAAGAGGTTTGTTAGAGGGAACTGTAACTGGCTGTCCAGAAACGAAAAGAGAAGGATGACAAGATAGGAGAAAGCCAGCCGTTCCGAGAACTATCTGGTCTATCAAAATAGCTCAGAAAATACCCAATTATGCTTGCAGTGAATCTATTTACTTAGATTGAGGTCATGCGTAAGGCAAATGGCTGGGGACGTGCTCTACCATTTAACCTCGTCACTGGATCCGTCACTCCATCTTGCTGATCTCATCCATTATGCAGAAGATTCGGAAACTTTCATTAGCACCTCCATTACCTGGTGGATGTGAAGATGTGGATGTGTGGAGAGGAGCGTTTTATTTTGCCTAATTGACACTTTCTACGTTGGGACTATTCAGTTGGATGTCGTGTTCGAAGGACATGTGAGAGATTTCTGAGACTATGAGAACTTCTGAGACTGAGATGTGGCAAGAAAATCCCCGAACGTTACCTTAGATTCCTCCCACAGCTTCCAGGGTAATATTATTTTCAAGGTTCCATCATCCGTATCTCTTCCAGTTCTGTTCCCACACTTCGTCCCCAACTTTCTGAGGTCATCTTTCCCTGAGGTCCGTTCTCAGAACGGCTGATTTTATCCGTCACTGGAAGTGTGGCAAGAAAATCCCCGAACGTTACCTTAGATTCCTCCCAGCTTCCAGGGAATATTATTTTCAAGGTTCCATCATCCGTATCTCTCTTCCAGTTCTGTTCCCACACTTCGTCCCCAACTTTCTGAGGTCATCTTTCCCTGAGGTCCGTTCTCAGAACGGCTGATTTTATCCTATCCTGTCTTCTTTCTCTTTTCGCTTTCGGAACGATAACACCTTTAGCAGTTACAGTTCCCTCTATCAAAACTCTTTTTAAAAAAATCTCCTGTTCTCCCTGTTAGGTTCATCCTGTCCCTCCTGTCATTGCCAAAGACTTCCAGGGATTAGAAACGATAGGGAGAGATTTAAGTGAGTTCTAAAACCAGGGGAAGAGAAGGGTGCTGTAAAATTGCGACAGTCAAGGGTTTATTTTGTCTCGTGCGTGCATCGAATATGAAAAATCATCTAGGAAACATTTTCTCCCCGTAAAGTTAAACTTTACCTCTCTGGATTTTTCCGTTTCTGTGTACCTATGTGTAAACTTTACTCATGTCTGCACCAATATGCTTTACCTGTGCTACCAAGGATACATCCTTTTTTCTACCATCCTTATTCCTTCTGTGTAAACTTTACTCATGTCTGCACCAATATGCTTTACCTGTGCTACCAAGGATACATCCTTTTTTCTACCATCCTTATTCCTTCTGACCTCTTTAAAATAGTTACCTCTTCATTTGTTCTCTCTCTCTCTCTCTCTCTCTCTCTCTCTCTTATTCTTCTTCTCAGTCCACAGTAAGAGAAAGAAAGACTCTCAAGAAACATAAGCCAGGGAGAGAGAGAGAGAGAGAGAGAGCGAGAGCGACAGAGAGAAAGAGGAGGCTACAAAGATTTTAAGTCTCCGTTATTTTATGTTCGACCAAGGACTTTGTAATTTTAAGGAAATTAATTAATTAGGAAAAAAGCTTACAAGGAGTGGAAAAATTAAGCTTTTATAAATTAATGTAAAATGTAAATACGTCCTGACCTTTTTTCAGAATTCAATTATCCTCCGTCTCTTAAAAGGGAAGACCCCTAAAATGTCATCGTTTTAGTGCGGTCGAAGGTACCTTCCTCCCTAACTCTATTTTATTATAATTTATTAGATTTTGTAATTAATAGGTATTCAGTGTTTGTGTTTAGTAAATGGTCCGTATGTTTTTTTTTTTTTCTTTTTTTTTCAATGATGTAAAATTAAAATGGACGGTCAAGGGAAGAAAAGAGAGAAAGGAAGTAAATCATGATTTAGATTAGATTTTTAGATTTGTACCTATTTTCTGAAAAGATCAAGTCTTCATCTGAACATTCTGAATGGCAGATAAAAGAAGACATTACGTACCTAGATTTTTTCTTTTTCGAAATAAAAACATGGTTTAGAAATCAAGGCAAAAATAATATTCTGCTAACCTCTCTCTCTTCTGTCTCTCCTCTTTTCTCTTTCTCTCTCTCTTCGATTTC
>NW_007380602.1:10931-13271 GCF_000475195.1 Diaphorina citri
AGACATTGGTCTCACAACCTTAGGTATCTGTTTAGGATAAAATCCGACCGGGGCAGGAATCGAACCCGCGACCTAGTGCTTTCAAGGCAGACGTGCTACCCAACTAGGCTGGCTGCCAACAGTTTTATTCCATTCCGACTTAGTTACGTAATCTAATTTTAAAATACCTACATTAACATTAAATTTATCTGATAGTACCAGTATCCGATGGAATGGAGGTACACTATCCAGGAATCTAGAGGTAGGTACCTATGTAAAGAATACAATTTTGTGTTTCTAGCTTTCTAGTTGTTGTCAGTTTCAATTTAAATGTAGAGCGACCTTTGATTTTATTATTTGATAAAAAAAAAAAAAAGGAAAAACGTTTTCTCTCTTTTTTCCCAGCGATCCTTTAATTCTCAATGGACCTTTTTATAAATATTGCACAGCTGCTCTCCTCTCTTTCTCTTCTCAATGTGTGGTTGAAAAATACTATGAATACGACTATGTGCCTACATAGGTAGGTAGTAGGTACCTACCTACACCTAAAGCCTAAATTAATTGAGCCAGACTGCTTGTAGATTCTTTTCAATATTCAATAAAATGTACAGTGTACAATAAGGCCGAGCTCGTAAGAAAAGCTAGGAAATGGAAGAAGAGAAAGAAGGAGGAGGAGGAGGAGGAGGAGGAGGAGGAGGACTATAAGAAGGAGTAGGAGAAGGACAAGAAGAAGAAGAAGAAGAAGAAGAAGAAGAGAAAATAAAGAAAGAAGAAAAGTATACCGAATCCATTTGACGTATCAATAGAACACTGCTACAATCTGCAATACACATACTGCACAGACAACAGTACACAGATAGATATAGATACATACTACATCCCTACATACATATAGCGCAGCAACAACAGTAACAGATTGTGTTGATTGAGAATGTGATTTATGGAACCTCGTGACATTTCTATAAAATATTATGTTAGACAGAAAAAAAATTAAAAAAAAACTTAGGCATCCTATGTGTAATATCTACTGGTCCGTATGCTAACGCCATTGTTAGGTATGACTAAAAAAAAAAAAAAAAAAAAAAAAAAAAAAAAAAAAGTTTTGGGGGATTTTTTTCACATTTTCTCATACAAATGAGCTCTGATCTTGAAATTTGTCGCGACGACCTATGAATTCAAAGCGAGAAAGTTTTAGATAACACTTCAGTCGTTATTTTAAAACCGGTTTCAGCGTCATCCATGTTAAGCTACGCCGAGCAAGGCCAATAAATAGATGGGTGACTTCAACATTACCTATATTGGGAATAAAGGGAGAAACGGCTCTAGTCTTGATTTTAAATCATTACATGAAAGTAAAATCAAAAAATCAAATCACGAATGATAATAAACTGAATATTAAACAAATAAGGTAGGTATATAGGTACTGATTTTCTCTAATCACGATCGAATAAACTACGGGCTAAAAATTCCCGGAGGGACGGGCCCTGCTTGTTCACTTTTCTCTTTTTCTCCATTCTAAGACCGGTTTTAGCGTTACCTGTGTTAAGCTACGCCGAGAAAGGCCAATAAATGGATGAGTGACTTAAACAATATGTTGGGAATAAAGGGAGAACGGGCTCTAGTCTTTAAATCATTACATGAAAGTAAAATCAAAAAATCAAATCAAGAATAATAATAAACTGAATACTAAACAAATTAGGTAGGTACATAGGTACCTACTGTTTTCTCTAATCACGATCGAATAAACTACGGGCTAAAAATTCCCGGAGGGACGGGCCCTGCTTGTTCACTTTTCTCTTTTTCTCCATTGTATTGTAAACTCGAGGATTAATAGGTAATTAAATGTCTATTATAAAGATGTTAGTTTAATAGTGACAGGTTGATTGGTCAACCGTTAAGGTAGAAACACACTACCATCACGTCACGAGAGTTCACGTGACGAGATTACCTACAATATTATGGGAAAACTTCGAGCTACATCTTTCTGATTTCCTATGAGTTCACGTGACGTGATGGTAGTGTGTTTCTACTATTAGGCTAAACACGGTTTGATTTCTTCATTCTTTCCTCTCTTTTGACATCCTAAACTAGCCTAACCCAGTACAGAACCACAAACTCTGTTCCCAAAAGGAGAATACAATTTTACAACTTATGTTTCCCCGAGGCGTGGGTGCAATAGTCCTACATACTGGACTCCGCACACAGGAATTTTGTCAGAATAGATCCCCATTTAAATTTAATGTAATGTAGGTAGGTATATGTATTTACCCGTGAAATGGGGGAAAAAATCAATCTAGGTAACCAGAAATTCACGCGTCAAAAAAAAAAAAAAAAAAAAAAAACCAAAGGAACCAAGGAAAA
>NW_007380602.1:15127-22004 GCF_000475195.1 Diaphorina citri
GACGATATTAAATCAAAACACACCAACGATAGTGTGTAAGAGTTATGTATGTATGTGGGCACAGGGCCTAAGGGTTGTATAGCAACGAGAACATAACTTAAAACGACCCTTTTTAAACTTCACTTGCGTGCTCAGAATCTTACCTCTTTTTCTCTTTTCACTTGTTTGTCCCGGGCAGGGAGTGTGCTAAAAAAAATGTCACAAATAAGCGAACACAACATGGATATATGGATGGAATAAACATATTATAAGTCAAATAATAGTAAGCACTAAACTAAAAAAAAAAAAAAATTCTTCTCTCTTCTCCTCATACCTCTTTCGCACACACACACACTCTCTCTCTTTCTCTTTTCTCCTCTCTGTCTTCTCTCTCTCTCCAATCGTCTTATAATAAAAATGGAACTAAAGATTTGGTACAAAAATAAAGCTTTTTTTTAGATCCATGCATTACAGAAGAAAATAGACGGTAAGTCTTACAAGTCTACTTCTAAACTAGAAAAGTCTTTTATCCATGTTTAGATTTTAGATTAATTTAGTACTAAAATGAAAGATAGAGAGAAAAGAAGGGAACCTGGCAGGTAAAATTAAAATGTAGTAACGACAGAAGGAAGAGAGAAGCTAAAGCCCTGCTATTCTGGTATCGTCAATGTCAAGGCGACCAGTAGTAATTTTTTTTTTTTTCTTTTTTTTTTTTTTTGTTATGACCTGGGTACAATGATTTGTCGTTCTTTACTTATGGCGATAATATAATGTTTTAGATTATTCTACACTATTATCTCTTGATCTACAATCCCCTCTTCCATGGAAGCTGGCTGATTTTCTACTGTAAAATCCGAGAAGGGAAAAATTAACTCTACCTCTGATTAACTTAAACTTTTCGTTAGTCATCCGAATCACCAATGTAACACCACTGCTCACACTTCAACATATTTTCGAATTAAAAGGTGGTGATAAGAAGGCAGCGTCTTTCACACAAGATGGCGTCAAGTAATTATAAGACACCTTTATTATACAAAAAAAAAAACCAAAAAAAAAAAAAAAAAAAAACAAAAACACGGATTCTTGGGCCCCCATCCATGCCCGTATGGACCGGGCGCATGGATCCATATACAAAAAAAAAAAAAAAAAAAAAAAAATCAGATGGATTGTTAACCGCAATCGCTATGACTGGTCCATCTATAGCATGTAGTATCCTACGGATTCAAAAAAAAAAATTAAAAAAAGACAGATTGTCATTCATAAAATATCTTTACAGTGCTCCAAGGTATGTTCAGTGTAGAGTTAGTTGTGTTAGACAATGACAACAACGACGCGATATTGACATACATCCCTACATCATACCATAGATATAGATAGACACAATGACAACACGACGACGTATACAACATAACGTTAACATCGTCAGCCCAAAAAAAAAAAAAAAAAAAAAACGGAAGTGTAGTTGTATTTTACTTTTGGAATTTACCTTACTCTCTTCTGAAGCTCGTTTCTCCTCTTTTGGCTCTATGGCTCCTATACTAAACCATAGGAAATCCAAGATGGCGCGCCATCGAAATCGTTTAGGGTTTCCGTTCTGTACTGTATTAGGCTAAACACGGTTTGATTTCTTCATTCTTTCCTCTCTTTTGATATCCTAAACTAGCCTAACCCAACCCAGTACAGAACCACAAACTCTGTTCCCGAAAGGAGAATACAACTTTACAACTTATGTTTCCCCGAGGCTTGGGTGCAATAGTCCTACATACTGGACTCCGCACACAGGAATTTTGTCAGAATAGATCCCCATTTCAATTTAATGTAATGTAGGTAGACGCACTTGGCTTTCTCAAAAACTGATGTTTGTTATTTTGAAGTTCCTTTGAATTTAAGAGTTCCGTTTGATGGACGGACGGAAGGGACGGGAAGCCTCTTATTGATTCAAAACAAACAAAACAGATCTTTGAGGCCAATATTAACACGAAAAGGATTTTTCAGGAGATTTGATCTCGTAATACGTACCCAATCCCGTGTCATATCATCATGTCCCTGCCAAAAAAAAATCATATTTCCTGTAAATTTTGAAAATCGGTGATGCCATAAAAAAGGGGGAAAAAATACCATATCTCCTGTAAAAATTTCCATCTCCCTGAAACCTGTATGAAAATCAGAATATACAGTGATCTGATACTAGGTATAAAAAGTCAAGTGGTGTTCATTCTATGTCCTTGACAACTTGAGTAGGGAACAAGTATGTGGAACGTAGGGAACAGGGTGGACGGCTTTTGACAATTTGCTATAAACGTATAGGTTTATGGGTCCTTGGAGATTCAAGAGAGATGTCAAGTGGTGTTCATTCTATGTCCTTGACAACTTGAGTAGGGAACAAGTATGTGGAACGTAGGGAACAGGGTGGACGGCTTTTGACAATTTGCTATAAACGTATAGGTTTATGGGTCCTTGGAGATTCAAGAGAGATATAACTGTAAGAGCTTTTCCTCCTCCACTACTTTCTCTTATATTTTTTTATATTTCATTTAACGTAACTGTAAGAAAAGAGAGCCCACGCATATACAGAGCGATTCAAAAAGGGAACAAGGTTTTTTTGCCAAAAAAAGTTTTCAAGGTAATGAATACTAAGCTAATTCTCACCTAGGTACGCTAAATCTCAGTTTGCTGTGTAATCTCCCACACTCCTTTCTCTTATATTTTTTTTATATTTCATTTAACGTAACTGTAAGAAAAGAGAGCCCACGCATATACAGAGCGATTCAAAAAGGGAACAAGGTTTTTTTGCCAAAAAAGTTTTCAAGATAATGAATACTAAGCTAAATCTCACCTACGCTAATTTTATTTCATTTTACTGTGTAATTATGTACCTATCTGGCGTAATGTAACACATTCATTTACCTACATCCATTTATATATTGGAACGAAGAAAAAGAAATTTTTCTACCTCCAAAAAGACTTCTTTTTCACTCCATGTAACACTCTCTCACCCTCATGGTTAAATAATACCCTCTTACTCAAGATACTCTACCCAAAATCTACACCTGTTAAAAGAGAAATAAGGGGCACCAGTGTTTCGAAGGAGGTATTTTTGGCCTGAAAAGGTATTCAGCTTTTAGGTTAA
Organism: Diaphorina citri; assembly: GCF_000475195.1. Taxonomy (NCBI): domain Eukaryota; kingdom Metazoa; phylum Arthropoda; class Insecta; order Hemiptera; family Psyllidae; genus Diaphorina; species Diaphorina citri. The sequence continues at coordinate 18,237 of NW_007380602.1, forward strand.
TGGCTTTTCCATGATTGTGCCCCATTGTAAAATTTGTTAAAAAAAAAAGAAAGAAACAAAGATTACCTACCTTAAAAACAAAAATAACAATTAATTTATTAAAAAGTAGGTAAATAATAATCATAAATTCCTACCACAGGAATCGACAGGAACTATGACATGTAGGTAGGTACGTTGACATCTAACTAAGCCAAAGTCAACAAAAATTCGATGTTACTTGCACATTGCATAAACAAATAGTTTCCGGGCGTTCACACAAAATTTCCTCGACTTCAAAAACGATGGACTTTACTGATCCCATGCACCTACCTGTTTGAATAAAGATTTACCTTTTCCATTATCTCTGGTACCTATCTGTTTTCTATTTTCCTTCTTCCACCCTTTTCGTACTTTTATAGTACCCACCTACCTAGGTTTTCCTGTCTATTAGTCCACCCATTTTCTCTTTTGTAGAGATAGGTAAGTACATTTTTTTTTACCTTAGCAGGTAATGCCCCACTATGGCCATACATTTTAGTATTAGATTAGGTACATTTAGGTAGGTACCTACTCTATTTTTTTTTTTTTTTTTATTTTTTTTTTTTTTTATTTTTAGAGCTGGTAATTTTGGGGGCACTCAACCTCAAAGCCTCATAATGTTAACTGAGAAAGTAGTTAAAATTCTAGAGAATAAAGCAAGGAGACAGACATTAAGCTCAGTGAGAAGGTAGTTAAAATTCTAGAGAATAAAGCAGGGAGACATTAAGCCCAGTAAGACCTTGGTAGAATAATAACCTTTTGGTAATTGAAAGATCTAGCACAATTTTTATAGTCTTTGCCAGTAGGTACTTAGGACATTTCATCTTTCTTCTCTACCTAGAGGCAATCTTGGTGTTTATATTGTTCGCAATTTCTCTACCTGTGAAACATGATGTTAAGTTCAGTGTTCTGTTTACAATGTTATCTATTTTCATTTGTGTTGGATGTGTTTTGTTACGTTCTATTGACTCTTCAGAGTGGGATGTACAGGTATTCCATGTTATTGAGTATACTTTGTATGTTTTCTAATATTTCTATCCTTTTCATTCAGGAATTCAAAATCCTAGGTACCTACCTATTTTCTTTCGTCTCTTTCTACGTCTCATTAAAAATATTTTCAAGTCTGTTTTTTTTTTTCTTTGATAAAATAAAAACTTGAACCTACCTAGATATGTCTGAATAAGAATACTGAGTATGACTAGTCAAATAGACAGATATAGTTATAGTCTACGTCTCATTAAAAATATTTTCAAGTCTATTTTTTTTTCTTTGATAAAATAAAACTTGAACCTACCGAGATATGTCTGAATAAGAAAACTGAGTATGACTAGTCAAATAGACAGATAGTTATAGTTTCTTTTATCTTTTGTAGGTAGACTTTCATGCCATGTTTTTCTGCATTATTTTCTTTAATTTTGTCTTTTGAAATACGCCACTAGGGCGTTTCTACTTGAATTTGCACTGTGTAGCGCATTGTTGATCTTCTTTTTGTATACTTGTTTTCCTTCCCTTAGTTATAGTTTCTTTTATCTTTTGTAGGTTGACTTTCATGCCATGTTTTTCTGCATTATTTTCTTTCATTTTGTCTTCTGAAATACGCCACTAGGGCGTTTCTACTTGAATTTGCACTGTGTAGCGCATTGTTGATCTTCTTTTTGTATACTTGTTTTCCTTCCCTTCTTGTGATGTGTGATGTTTTTGTTATTTGTGTTGTTGGCAAAGGTTGGGTTGCGTTCGTTTTGCACTCCTGTCATTCTCTGTTTGTCTATTGTTCTTCGTTCATGTACTCGTAGTTTGACACTGCAAAGGTTGGGTTGCGTTCGTTTTGCACTCCTGCCATTCTCTGTTTGTCTATTGTTCTTCGTTCATGTACTCGTAGTTTGACACATATTGCAATGTTTCTGATGTGTTTTTCCTTCCGTTTGAATCCCTTGTTACGTTTGCCGTCAAATCAGATACGGGTATGTTTTCCTGTAACTTCTCTGAATTTACTCTGACTAGATGTTTCTCATGTTTCTCGTTTCTGGTAGTGTTTGTTTTTTTATTATTCTTTCCTTGAATTGAATGTTATGTATAGAGTGTTTCTTTTTATTAACACCGAACTGTTTTCGTTCCTTATTCATCCCGATGGAATTTTCAATTGTAAAAACATTCTCAGACATTCGCTTTTCCTACATGAATCCTGCTTTGAGGCTATTTCTTTTTACTCGTGAACATGGATGTATTTTGCTTTCAAATGCACATAGAAGTGGGGGGTTGAATTCAAAAACGCCCTAAGTGACATTTTTTGTGAAATGGAGTTATTGATACCCCCAGGTTAAGAATTTCATTACCGATTTGGCGATTTTGTTCGCGGATTTTGCGATTATGTTCGCGGATTTGGCAATTATGTTCGCGGATTCGCGTCCCGATGTTTTCCTGAAACTTCTCTGAATTTACTCTGACTAGATGTTTCTCATGTTTCTCGTTTCTGGTAGTGTTTTTTTTATTATTCTTTCCTTGAACTGAATGTTATGTATAGAGTGTTTCTTTTTATTAACGCCGATCTGTTTTTGTTCCTTATTCATTCCGAGGGAATTTTCAATTGTAAAAACATTCTCAGACATTCGCTTTTTCCTACATGAATCCTGCTTTGAGGCTATTTCTTTTTACTCGTGAACATGGATGTATTTTGCTTTCAAATGCACATAGAAGTATGTACACATACATTTGTTATGTATTACAACATATTATGTATATAAAAATGTACATACATATTATTACATACCTACCTGTGTACATGTACATTATGGTAAAATGGAAGGTACTATAGCAGACGATTTCATTTCTTATTACATTTTTTTCCTCTTCCTCTCCCCATTTCTTCCTTAAAAATTCTTTATTTTTCTCTTTTTTTTCTGGATCTCTTTTCTCATTTACTCTTCCTCCTGTCCCACAAGAGAGAAAATATCCGTCATGTTTTCTCCGAGAAATGTTTCCGAGTCTCTCCCTCATGTATCCGCATATGTACATTATGGTAAAATGGAAGGTACTAGAGCAGACGATTTCATTTCTTATTACATTTTTTTTTCCTCTTCCTCTCCCCATTTCTTATTTTTCCTTATTTTTCTCTCTTTTTTCTGGATCTCTTTTCTCATTTTCTCTTCCTCCTGTCCCACAAGAGAGAAAATATCCGTCATGTTTTCTCCGAGAAATGTTTCCGAGTCTCTCCCTCATGTATCCGCATATATGTACACATACATTTGTTATGTATTACAACATATTATGTATAAAAAAATGTACATACATATTATTACATACCTACCTGTGTACATGTACATTATGGTAAAATGGAAGGTACTAGAGCAGACGATTTCATTTCTTATTACATTTTTTTTTCCTCTTCCTCTCCCCATTTCTTCCTTAAAGATTCCTTATTTTTCTCTCTTTTTTCTGGATCTCTTTTCTCATTTTCTCTTCCTCCTGTCCTACAAGAGAGAAAATATCCGTCATGTTTTCTCCGAGAAATGTTTCCGAGTCTCTCCCTCATGTATCCGCATATTTTCTGGGGACAGTTTCATTTTTCCCCTCCAGGAGACAAAAGTTTCATTTCCTCTCGAAAAAAAGAAGAAAAACGTTTTCAATTTTTTTTCCTCTCTAAATTTTCACACCATGTTTAACTTAAATGGAGAGAGAAAGAAAGAAAGAAAGAAAGAGAGAGAGAGAGAGAGAGAGAGAGAGAGAGAGAGAGAGAGAGAGAGAGAGAGAGAG
>NW_007380603.1:0-25112 GCF_000475195.1 Diaphorina citri
TAGGTACATAGGTACTGATCGAATAAACTACGGGCTAAATAATTCCCGGAGGGACGGGCCCAGCTTGTTTTTTTTTTACCATAAAAGTCTCCAGTACACGTCTTTGAAAAGTGTTAAACCCTGCGTCCTAAAAAGACATTGAACACCCTATATGACATTCCAAAGACCAGGTTGGAGAACCAAGTTGGCTAAAGGCCTTGCGCATCCTCCGATGGGTACCGTAGAGAGAGAGAGAGAGAGAGAGAGAGAGAGAGAGAGAGAGAGAGAGAGAGAGAGCAATTAGCAATTAGTCTAATCACTAATGGTGTTTTTTAGCCAACAGTTGATAATAATGAGGTATGAGAATGGTAGGGGAGAAAAAGATGGGTAAAACATTAGGGAGTAGAAATTTTTTAGTAGATTGTGTGGGAGACCTCTCATTAGCATATTGACCAGACGTCTACCGTCTATTAATTATTAATTAGTTATTAAATATTTTTACATCACTGATTTTGACACCTCCGGACACAGAAGAAAAATTTATCGTCCATTATTGGGAAAAATGACGAGCAAAAATTTTGCCTTTAGTAGTGTTCTACGTAGGTATGTACCTACTTAGTTGTATTATTTTTAAATTTTTATTTTGATAAAAATTAAGAACTTTTACAAACTTTCATAGCAAAATTGCTATGAAAGCAAAATTGCTAAAATAATAATGTAAAAACACCCTTGAAAATACGAGGTCTGTCCTTCCTATTTATAAGCACTTTAACCTACAAAAAAAGAAGCATGCTAAAAACAACTTACCGTAAAGCCTATGCCCACGGTGGCTGAAAAGTTGCCCGTCTGATATTTGCCTTTTTTATTTTGATAAAAATTAGGATCTTTTACAAACTTTCATAGCAAATTTGTAATTATTAAACTAAAATAAAAAAGTAAAAATACCCTTGAAAATACGAGGTCTGTTCTTCCTATTATAAGCAGTTTCACCTACAAAAAAAGAAGCATGCTAAAAACAACTTACCGTAAAGCCTATGCCCACGGTGGCTGAAAAGTTGCCCGTCTGATATTTGCCTGTGTTGAATTGAACCAGGAGAGATGTTTTGCCCACGCCGCTGTCTCCAAGTAGAATGGTCTGAAAAAATAATAATAATAATAATAGTGCTTATTTATACTGCTCGCATAGGACTGAAAAGTCCCTTTACTCCAGCAGTAGGCTACTACTACTAATATAATAATAGTGCTTATTTATACTGCTCGCATAGGACTGAAAAGTCCCTTTACTCCAGCAGTAGGCTACTACTATTATTGTGGTCAAATTCTCAAATTATATTGAGGATAAAATTCCATACCTCAGCTGGGATTGAACCCACGCCCTCCTGTTTACCAGGAAAAGAAGAGAATTAAGTAAATTTTGGGAGAGAGAAATTTTGGGAGAGCAGAAAGTAGATTGGTAGAGAGGAAACTGAAAGAACTTTTCGTATTAATAAGACCTGCGTTGTTACAAGTTCCTTCTGTCAAGTCAAACCTCTTGGAGAATATATCTACTTACTATGTTGCTGATTTATTAAGCAAGGTAGGTAATGGCATGAATTTCTCTCTACCTTCTATTTATTTTTTACATTCTCCCCTGTTATCTCTCTAATACACAGATTTACTGACGTTCCCTAGGGAGTAATTTGGAAGAGTGCTGACAATTTGTACAGTGGGATAAAATACGGACCGTTTTTTTCTCTCTCTCTCTCTCTCTCTCTCTCTTCCTCTTCTTCTCTCTCTCTCCTCTTTCTTTATTTTTATCCTCCTTCTCTTCTTTTTCCTACCAGTTTTCTCACCATTTCTCTTTTTCCTCTCACCTCCTTTTTTTTTCTCTCTCTCTCTCTTCCCCCTCCCTATCTATCTTTCTCCCTCTCTCTTTCTTTCTCTCTCTTTCTTTCTCTCCCTCTCTTTCTATCTCTCTTTCTCTCTCTCTCCTTCTCTCTCTCTTCCCCCTCCCTATTTCTCTCTCTCTCTTTCTCTCTCTCTCTTCCCCCTCCCTATTTCTCTCTCTCTATCTCTCTCTCGCTCTAAGCCTTCATTATTTCTACAAAAAAGTGAGAGATTTCATCGAGGTAGGTAGGTATTAGGTAATGGGGGATTACTTGTGATGTTTCTCTCATCCCTACCTTTTTGTCATGATGTGATGACCTTTTTACTTTTTTCATGATGTGATAGATGTGATACTCTGATATCTTTTTGCTGTCATAGGTACACCTACCTATAGCTGTCATCTATTTAGATTTTTTGAACCAATTTTACAGAGCCAATTAACTTGAGATAGGTACTTAAAGTTGGTTATACTAGGTAGGTATCAAAATGGTGGGGAAGTATCAAAATCACATTTTAGGTATTTTATTTACCTAAGTTAGCATAGTATATAATTACATAAGTTCTAAAACTTTTGTGGATAGGTAAATAAATAAATAAATAAGTTTTAAAACCTTTTTTTAATCTTTTGTTTTAGTTTCCTCTCTGTCTCTCTCTCTCTCTCCCTCTCTCTCTCTCTCTCTCTCTCTCATTTATTTAATTTCTCCTTCTTGAACTTTTTTTCATCAATCATAATCATAACCTTTCTCTTTCTTCTCCCTCTTTATCTCTGTCCCTTACTCTCTCTTTCTCTTTCCTTCCCTTTACCATGTCTTGTTCTCTCTCATCTCTCCCTCTCTTTTTCTTTCTCTCTCTTCTTCCTTTCTTATTTTTCAGCATGCTCTTTCATGTCCTCTGCCTGTCTCTTACTCTTACCCTGTTCCTTCCTCTCTCATCTCCCTCCCATTTTCTTCTCTCTCTCTTTATCCCTGTTTCTTATTCTCTCCTTTCTGTTTATCCCTCTGTGTGTCTTTATCTCTACTCTCTCTCCCCCTCCTTTTTTCTCTCTCCTTCTCTTTGCCTCTCTCTCTTCTCTTTTTTTTTTGAGATTATCTCTCAACAGTCTTAACCCATCTTCCTGTCCTCTTTCTCTCTCCTCTCCCTTTTCCTACTCCCTCTTGCTCTCTACTTGTTCTCTCTAACTCTTTTTCTCTCCTTGGCTCCTTCTCTCTCTTACTTTATGTGCTATCTCTCTCTTACCTTGTGTGCTATCTCAGGTTCATCGTTCTGGAACAGATGGAGGGGAGGTTTGTAATCCTTGTAGCCAGTAGGGGAGGGTGTGCGAGCGGGTGGGGGCGCGGGAGGATTCAAAATGGCGGACGCCGCCATTTTGTCTTCGGGCGATTCGAACACGTCGTCGCTCATGCTGTCCTCTTGTTTCATCTGAAAATAAATTGACTTGAATTTTTATTTACCTAGTTTGGTAAATCAATAGTTCATTAGAGGTAAAGACCCAAGATGTTAGTCTTATCTTAAAATAAATCGTTTTTAAAAAAATAAAAGTTCCGTACCTACTTAAAGTGTCGAAGATACTTGGTAAAAGTAACCCTATGGATCAAAATAGGCCCCATCTAGCCCAAAATTTAATTAGGAAATTCCCCATCTTTGTTGAACAGGTTTGAAAATTTTAATCAAAATCGAACAAACCGTTCGGCAGTTATGGTCAAACAAACAGATTTGACAAACTATTTATTTTTTTTTAAGAGGTTTGACAGAGGGAGCTGTAACTGCTATGGTCTTATCGTCCCGAAATCGAAGAGAAAAGGAAGACAGGATAGGAGAAAGCCAGCCGTTCCGAGAACGAACATTATCCCATCAGGATAAAATCCGCCCCGGGCGGGAATCGAACCCGCGGCCTAGCGCTTACAAGGCAGACGCACTACCAACTAAGCTAACTAGGCTGACTGGGGGACCTTTTGACAAACTAAAGTTAAAAGTTTTCTAGGAGCTCTAACTTAAGGGGTTGAATTTGTATGAACGCCGTGAAACTATTTGACTATGCAATGTGCAACGCAAGAAGTATTACTAATTAGTGGAGATGTCTGGTTTTCTTGGTTTTTGCACCGCAAACACAGTATTAGTGGAGGTGTCTGATTTACACTTCACAGAGACCGCTGCGCTGTCCCAAATTAACAAATTATTATCTTTGTTTCTATATTATTATGTAGATAGATACTTACGTAGGTAGCTAATGTGTAACATTTTAACCTATCTTCTGATCTTAGTTTTTTTCTTCTTCTTCTTCTTCTTCTTCTTTCTTTTGACATTATTTCCGTTTCAAGTTATGTCAACACTAGGACAGGCGATTAAGTAGGTAGATTGTCCCAAATTAACAAATTATTATCTTTGTTTCTAAATTATGTAGATAGATACTTACGTATGTAGCTAATGTGTAACATTTTAACCTATCTTTTGATCTTGTTTTTTTCTTCTTCTTCTTCTTCTTCTTCTTCTTCTTCTTCTTCTTTCTTTCTTTTGACATTATTTCCGTTTCAAGTTATGTCAACACTAGGACAGGCGATTAAGTAGGTAGTAAAAAAAGAAAGAAAGGAAAAAAACTTGAAAGCTTGAAACTAAGTTCTAGGTGTCTAATTTATCCTTTGTACTGGTAAGCTCAAGTCTGCGATTACCTTGTCGTTGTTTCTCACTTTGACCGTTTTGTGTGCTAGGTAGCAGTCAAAAGAAAAAATCATGTGACTTTTTTTTTTCAGTCTAAACAAGGTACACTCGCGAGCAGAAATTTTGATCGACTCTTGAACTTACTTGAAAGCTTGAAACAAAGTTCTAGGTATCTAATTTATCCTTTGTACTGGTAAGCTCAAGTCTGTGATTACCTTGTCGTTGTCTCTCACTTTGAGTCCTTTGACCGTTTTGTGTGCTAGGTAGCAGTCAAAAGAAAAAAGCATGTGACTTTTTTTTCAGTCTAAACAAGGTACACTCGCGAGCAGAAATTTTGATCGACTCTTGAGCTTTCCCAATATCAACATCAACATTTTTTTCTGCTTTTCTTGAATCTAAACAACAACATAAACTTAAATCTAAACAACAACATGAAAATTTTCCTAGTTCCTAAGAAGAGATCGACCAATTTTTGCCTTGTATCAGGCCAAAAACGCCATGTAGGTACATACCTATCTGTTGACTAGAAGTTATGGAAACATCTGTTGACAAGAGGGTTTAAAAAAAAAGAGGGAATGCAAACAATCCCTTTTTTGCACACGATTGTAGGTAGGGATTACATAGCTAATCTATAAATAGGTGATGTCTATTCTCTCTTCTCTCCTTTTTTTCGTACTCTTCCTTATCCTTTGATAAAATAATGAAAGGAAAAAAGCTGAAACAAAATGAGCTCAAATGTCCAACAAGTTCCCAAAATGAAGGATGCGTTTTTCCATCAGAACCTTAAGTTTAATCAAATTAGATTAGGTAATCCCAAAAGAGATAGTTGAAACTTGAAACTTTGACAAGTTTAATAAAGTTTGACCCTGGAGGGCCCTGACATGTGCCATAAAATGAGGGATGCGTTTTTTCATCAGAACCTTAAGTTTAATCAAATTAGATTAGGTAAACCCAAAAGAGGTAGGTAATTGAAACTTGAAACTTTGACAAGTTTAATAAAGTTTGACCCTGGAGGGCCCTGACATGTGCCATAGTTTGACCTCTGTTTGTTTGACATCTTGAACTTTCCCAATATCAATATCAACATCAACATTTTTTTCTGCTTTTCTTGAATCTAAACAACAACTTAAACTTAAATCTAAGCAAGAACATGATAATTTTCCTAGTTCCTAAGAAGAGATCGACCAATTTTTGCCTTGTATCAGGCCAAAAACGCCATGTAGGTACATACCTATAGTCTGCGATTACCTTACCGTTGTTTCTCACTTTGACCGTTTTGTGTGCTAGGTAGGTAGCAGTCAAAAGAAAAAAATCATGTGACTTTTTTTTTCAGTCTAAACAAGGTACACTCGCGAGCAGAAATTTTGATCGACTCTTGAACTTTCCCAATATCAACATCAACATTTTTTTCTGCTTTTCTTGAATCTAAACAACAACATAAACTTAAATCTAAGCAACAACATGATAATTTTCCTAGTTCCTAAGAAGAGATCGACCAATTTTTGCCTTGTATCAGGCCAAAAACGCCATGTAGGTACATTTGTACCTATCTGTTGACTAGAAGTTATGGAAACATCTGTTGACAAGAGGGTTAATATTCAGGTCAACCTCAGATTCAGCTCAATCCCAAGACAATCCACGGTGGTAAAACTTAAACTTAAATGTATCTTGTTAGTGTTTACAATGAGGAAAAAAAAAAAAAGGTGGGATATACACCATTGATCTTAAGACAATCGTAGAAGAGAGAATCTTCCTTCTGAGAATAAAGATTGCCACTTTCAGGAAATCAAGGTTCTTGTGTGTGCCAGCCTAGTTGGTAGTGCATCTGCCTTGTAAGCGCTAGGCCGCGGGTTTGATTCCCGCCCGGGGCAGATTTTATCCTGATGGGATAATGTTCGTTCTCGGAACGGCTGGCTTTCTGCGTCTGCCTTGTAAGCGCTAAGTCGCGGGTTCGATTCGCGCTCGGAGCGGATTTTATCCTAGGAGAGATAAGATTCATGTCTTCCTTCTCTCTTTGAATTCGGGACGATAGGACCTTAACAGTTACAGTACCTTAACAGTTACAGTTTTTTTTTTTTTTAATGTTTTTAGTTTTGATAGGTAGGGCAAATATTGTATCTTAGATAGTAAAGGGCCTGTCCCGTTTGTAATTATAAATAAATAAATTCCCTCTATAAAACCTCTTCAAGAAAATCTACACGCCATCGTTTCAAAATAATTGCACAACTGTCCTCAAAAGGCTTCGAAACCGGGACCTCCAGACTGTATTTCTTTAACTTGTACATTAATTTCCCTGCTAATTTTTCGCTTATCTACTCACTGGACAAAGCATTAAACAGAATACTGAAGTCTTCATCCTCCGTCCAACTAGTGCTGGATACAAGGAGTCCTGGATATTCTGCACTCTTCTCGTCCATGTGGATAAAGTTCAGGAGAGCAGGATAATCGTTCCCAAGCTTTTCAAACAGACTGTGCTTCTCTTTTCTCGATGTGGGTCTGAATATGTCTGGTGGTCGGTCGTGCAGAGTTTTAGCTCTGAGGAAAGAGGAAGATAAAAAAACATGGACTTAGTAGGGAATTATTTGTGGTGAAGCAAGCAAGTCTTTTTGCAAGTGTAGAATTATCATTATCACAGTGTTACAAGTCTTTCGTCTACTAAATCTAGTATCATTTTTCATCCTGATAACTTGCAAGCATAGATCTCTTAGGCATTGACACATTCAATATTCTAGAATCACTAGTGGAAAAAGGCTATTATTTATAATAGGAAAAAAAAGTACATCAATCTTTCAAAGTTCAAAAATGATTTTATCTGGGGTCTGACATTTGGACATTTCCCACCTCACCCTGACTGTCAGAAACAAAGAAACTTTACCAACTGGTAGGGGTCAGATATTAAAAACTTACTCAACATTCCAATTCTCCTTCAAATCTGCTCTCATGGCTCTGGTGACACACAGGTTGGCTTTGGAAAATCTACCAAAATATCTCTCACACCATTTTGATATTCTTACTATGGGGTGCTGCTCATTCAGAGACAAGCTCAGTATTGTAAATGCATAGTTATGCCAGTCAATAATGAAAGAGATAGTTGAAACTTGAAACTTTGACAAGTTTAATAAAGTTTGACCCTGGAGGGCCCTGACATGTGCCATAGTTTGACCTCTGTTTGTTTGACAGAGGTTTGACGTCACTGTATGACAGCTAAGGGTCGGTTTCACCAACCTTCTTTTTAGCCCTGTCTGTCAGTTACACAGCCATAGCTGTTAAGCCTATACAGATCAAATTGAATTTAACAGGCTGTTAGCTTTTAGCTTAACAGCCCTGTTAAGCCTACACAAATCAAATGGGACTTAACAGGCTGTTAGCTTAATAACCCTGTTAAGCCTAATGCAAACCAAAGGGAACTGAAAAATTCTAAGGGCTGAAAAAAAATTGGTGAATCGCTGGTTCGATTCCCTCCAGAGCCGGATTTTATCTTCATTACCTAAATAAGACTCGTCCTCGGAACGGCTAGTTTTCTGCTATCCTGTCTTCCTTCTCTCTTCGCATTCAGGATGATAAGACATGAGCAGTTACAGTTCCCTCTGTCAAACCTCTTTCTTTTTTTAAATCTTAATAAAAGGATGAAATTATCTCCTAGTAACCTACGGGTACCTAATTTCTACAAGGTAATTAGGTAAGTACCTAACAACCAAATTAGGTAAGTTACCTAGTGGTTAGATTACAAATTGGGTCACAATAATGGAGAAGGAAATCTTATTTTTAGCCCTGTCTGGCAGTTACACAGCCATAGCTGTCAAGCCTGATCAAATGGAATTTAACAGGCTGTTAGCTTTTAGTTTAACAGCCCTGTTAAGCCTATACAAATCAAATGGGACTTGCAAACCAATGGGACTTGCAAACCAACTAATGCAAACCAAAGGGAACTGAAAAAATTCCAAAGACTGAAAAAATATTGGTGAATCGCTGGTTCGATTCCCTCCAGAGCCGAATTTTATCTACATTACCTAAATAAGACTCGTCCTCGGAACGGCTAGTTTCCTTCTATCCTGTCTTCCTTCTCTCTTCGCTTTAAGGATGATAAGACATGAGCAGTTACAGTTCCCTCTGTCAAAACACTTTATTTTTTTTAAATCTTAATACCTAAAAGGATGAAATTATCTCTTTTCCTAGTAACCTACGAGTACCTAGTTTCTACAATGTCTCTTAGGTAATTAGGTAAGTACCTAACAACCAAATTAGGTAAGTTACCTAGTGGTTAGATTACAAATTGGGTCACAATAATGGAGAAGGAAAAAAATGTGTGTTTCGTGGAAATATAAACTACATAGCATCCAGAATATGAAACAAGCTTATTAAAAAGACGAAGGCTTGAGGCCATATTGTGTTATTAAATAAAATTTAATATGGTCCGCCATTTTAAGTGTGTTTCGTGGAAATATAAACTACATAAATATATAGTATCTACAGAATATGAAACAAGCTTATTAAAAAGACGAAGGCTTGAGGCCATATTGTGTTATTAAATAAAATTTAATATGGTCCGCCATTTTAACATCTCTCTCTCCCCCCCCCTCTCTCTCTCTCATTTATCTTTCAAATAGCTTGAAGCGTTTTTTCGCTTCGTTTGTGTACCTGGGTTTTAATATCATGTTGAACATCCTGAGATAGGATACTATTCTGTATGTGGATCATTGTGGATCATCTGAGGTTGTAAGGGTGATTTTGCACATTCTTTGCATTTTTATATTATTATTACTAATAGTGAAAATGACATTTTAAAACTATGTAAAACCACAGATGGGCCCCATCCTCCCATGGAATAATTCGGTTCCTCTTCCTTGTGGATTGTTTGCAATTCGGTGGAGTGTATGACGCGATGGCGATAGCACTTTACAAGCACTCAATATGTCCTTGCTAAAGCTAAGCAACGTTGCGCGTGTTTCGTATCCAAATGAGTGAATTTCTGGGCAATCGTGGGCTACTGTCTTTTCCCGATGTGACTGACTGGTACTGGCACATGGATGAGATGCCGTCAAGGGCTGATCTAAGGTTGTAAGGATGATTTTGCACATCCTTAGCATTTTTATATTATTATTCATAGTGAAAATGACATTTTAAAACTATGTAAAACTACAGATGGACCCCATCCTCCCATGGAATAGATCGGATTATCTTCCTTGTGGATTCTTTGCAATTCGGTTGAGTGTATGACGCGATGGCGATAGCACTTTCCAAGCACTCAATATGTCCTTACTAAAGCTAAGCAACGTTGCGCGTGGTTCGTATCCAAATGAGTGAATTTCTGGGCAATCGTGGGCTACTGTCTTTTCCCGATGTGACTGACTGGTACTGGCACATGGATGAGATTAATGCGAGGAGGCGGATTTTACGAAATAAATTGATCCTAAGGGCAAGGTAAACCTAGACCCTTGACAAATGGAGTGTGCCTGAGGGCATGTGACGTTGTCCAATCCACTCGCCGAATGGAGGGCAAAACCCGTCATTAAAGACCTTAGCAGAAACGTTTAACACCGTTAAAAAGGCATCTCTGCCATTCAACCCTAATAGCCCGTTCACATTGCACAAATATTCTTTTTTCACTGCACAAGAAAAATAGAAAGTAAAAAATTGTTTCGACCCTTATTTTATTGTAACCCTTGTTTTGTGTTGTTCCAAGATTTTCTATTAACCCTATTGCCTATGTACCTACATAATATACTACCTGGCCTATAAATTTAATAATAAACTCTTTCTTTCTACCGCCTCTTCTCCCCCCCCCCTCCTGATGTTTCCCCTATCTTTTAGGAGGGGAGGGGATGAGGGAAGAGAGGGGAGGGGATAGGAGAGAGAAATTTGGGAGAGAGAGAGAGGAGAAATGGGAAGGAAGAGAAAGCGATAGAGAGGGGGAAAGAGGGGAGGGGATAGATTGACAAAAGGGGGGAGAAGTCGAGGGAGGGGAAACTAAAGAGGAAGAAGCTTCTCCTAGGAGAGAAGAGAGGGAAAGGAAAGAGAGATAGGTACAAAGAATGGAGAGATACCAAGAGAGGGAGAGAAAGAGTGAAGAGGACAAAGAAAAGGGGAGGAGAGAGATGGAGCTCGAAAGCAAGAGAAGACGGAGAGAGAATGGGAGAGAGGAGAGAGAAAAAAGGGGAGGAGAGGGAGGGAGAAAGAAGAAAAAAATCTCCGTCATGGTGTGAAATATGTAGGTTAGGTTTTTTTTTTTTCAAGGGAGGGATTCATTTTATTTTTATTATTTTCTTCTTCTTCTTCTTCTCCTTCTTCTTCTACGACAGCCTGTCTTTCTAAGAAACGGGTAAAAATCTACATAAATCAGACCACTAAAAACATATGTACGTACATCTAATAAAAATTTTTTAGAAGTTGAATTATTTCATGTCGCTACTGGGATTCGAACCAACGCAAAGTGTCCTCGGCTATAAATCCAAGGCCACTCCTGGGACTGTAGACTGCTATGGATATGTAGAATGAACATATCTCTCTAAATCTCTATCGAAATCTATTCTATTTTACACACCACCAAGGAAGACCAAAAAAACAACTACAGATTAGAAGAAAAGAATCCGATTGCAGTTCTTAGCAATTGTAGGAGGATGGCATATTTTATTCCATGTTTTTTTAGAGGCAAATGGAAAAAAAAGGTCTTAATAAGGGGCCTTTACCACACCTCTTTGAAGAAGAAAAAAAAAAAGCCTAGAAATCCTAGAATTCAACCGAGCAAATACAGTGAATTCCTAGAAAAAAAACTAGCCTAGTTAGCTTGGACTCTTGGAGGGTAGTGCACCTACTTTTAAATATTAGGTCACGAGTTTGATTTCCACCAGGGTCAAACTTTATCCTAAATACATGGTTTGTTTTTTGAGCATCTGGCTTTCTCCCATCCTGTTCTTTTTATCTCTTTGATTGTTCCCTGAGTTCCCTCTAATAAATCTCATGAAAAAAAAACCTTCTTCTTCTACGACAGCCTGTCTTTCTAAGAAACGGGAAAAAATCTACATAAATCAGATAACTATACATCTAATAAAAAAATTTTAGAAGTTGAATTATTTCATGTCGCTACTGGGATTCGAACCAACGCAAAGTGTCCTCGGCTATGAATCCAAGGCCACTCCTGGGACTGTAGACTGCTATGGATATGTAGAATGAACATTTCTCTCTAAATCTCTATCGAAATCTATTCTATTTTACACACCACTAAGGAAGACCAAAAAAACAACTACAGATTAGAAGAAAAGAATCCGATTGCAGTTCTTAGCAATTGTAGGAGGATGGCATATTTTATTCAACAGGACTTATGGGAGAAAAAAAAAAATACAGAGAACAAACTACAGGAGGGTAGGTACCTATAAATGGAGGAGTTGCAATTGGGAAAATATTATTAATAAAGGGTCGATTCCTACGTAAAAAGTTGTGAAAAAATCCAAATCTGAAGTCAAAACTCCGAAAAAGTAACTTTAAAAGGTCGAAAATTCAATTACAGAGAACAAACTAAAGGATGGGCACCTATAAATGGAGGAGTTGCAATTGGGAAAATATTATTAATAAAGGGTCGATTCCTACGTAAAAAGTTGGAAAAAATCCAAATCTGAGCTCAAAACTCCGAAAAAGTAACTTTAAAAGGTCGAAAATTCAATTTTTAATTGCCATTCTGATGAAAAAGTTCAAAGAATTGTGACGTCAGATTTCACGTCAAAATGAAGGAGGGTACCTATAAATGGAGGAGTTGCAATTGGGAAAATATTATTACTTAATGGTCGATTCCTACGTAAAAAGTTGGAAAAAAATCCAAATCTGAGGTCAAAACTCCGAAAAAGTAACTTTAAAAGGTCGAAAATTCAATTTTTAATTGCCATTCTGATGAAAAAGTTCAATGAATTGTGACGTCAGATTTCACGACAAAATGCGCAGAAACGCTTGCGCAGTAACAAACGAAGCGGGAGTCATGAATAATTCATTATGACGTCATCGCCTACGGGAGCGTATGCCGTGACGTCAAAATTCACGATTTACCGGTAATTTTTAAATCGATTTATCTCGGTATCTAGAAGTCGTAGAAGAAAAAGAAAAATTCCGTTGGTCTTCAGGTACTTGTCGACCTTTACAAGTATTCCCTTCCCCCCGTTCTAATCAAAGGGGCTCCTCACCCCCATTAACATTCATACACCCCCCTAAACCCACCTCAAGCCCTTACCCATCCCTAAACCCACCCCCCTAAACCTCTCATCCCAACTAAACCCACCTCCCTAAACCTCCAATCCCCCTATACTTCTATTACCCCCTCAATCTACCACCCCCATCTCTGTTCCCTAACTTCCCTTCACTTAGGGGGAGGTGGTTAAGGGAGGGGAATCCTCTCCCCCTAAACCTTCAACACCCCCTATCCTCGACACATCCTATAAAGCCGCCCCTAAAATGTCAGCTTCCTTCCCATCCGTTCCATTCCTCAAACCTCCAATGTACCCCTCAAGCCTCTAACCTCGCCCCCTGAGTCTCTATTCCCTATGAGCCTTCACCCTCCCCAAACCTCCAATACACCCCTCAAACATCCCCCTCAGTCTCTACTCCCCCTAAGCTTTCGCCCCCTAAACTCCCCTCTCTCTAAGTCTCCACCCCCACTATTTTATAGGTAATTTCCCCTCAGACTCCCTCTTTTCTCTTGATTATCTCCCCCTTGGTTATACTTCTCCAGTGCTATTATTTTCCCATTTTTCCTTGTTTTCCCGTAAGCTCCTTTCCCCATCAAATCCTCACTATCCCATCCCACAAGATCTGTCATGTTCCCATCAATTCCTCACTATCCCATCCCGCAAGATCTGTCATGTTTTCCCATCAATTCGGAAGTTACGATTTTTACTATGCACCTACCTATAAGGTAAACTTTACCATGTAGAAGTTAGATTGGATACCTGATATAAAATGTTCCATAAAATTTCACCAGTTTTTTCCCCAGACTGCCAACTTTTCAGCTATTTTTGAGCCATATTGATATAGTCGGAGCCACAACCTTAACCGAATAATACATAACAATTCACATTCAGAAAACATGTATTGAAAGTTTGAAACTAGAGCTATCTTTTGATAAATTTATACATTCTAACTATTTTTATTTTTGAATAATTAAAGAGAATTAATTGACACAGTTAAAATCATACATGAAATATTTTGATAAAAATTTTGAAATTACAATACTGGAAAAAAAAAGTAGATCAACAGAATTTTATTTCTTGATTGGTTCGTTTTTTGGTTTTAGAAAAATAGAAGGAGGGCATTAGAAAGCAGAAGAGCTCACGGGATATCGTCTCTTCTTTGAAGACTTTTTTAAGGGCACTGTATAACTTGACGTCATTATATAACAGCTAAGGCGAGCCACTTACTATCAGGTATCAAGTAGACCTGACAGGCGGACCTGGTCAGGTGTACCTGTCAGGTCTACCTGATAGTGAGTGGCTGGCCTAAGTTTTTAGTGACGAGGATTTTAACCTCCATTTGGTGACAAACTACCCGCCTCCTCACATTTACCTCACCCAGACTGAGTGGGGTCGGAAAAAGTCAGCAGCGCGCGACTAAGGGCACTGTATAATTTGACGTCATTATATAACAGCTAAGGCGAGCCACTCACTATCAGGTATCAAGTAGACCTGACAGGCGGACCTGGTCAGGTGTACCTGTCAGGTCTACCTGACAGTGAGTGGCTGTCCTAAGTTTTTAGTGACGAGGATTTTAACCTCCTTTTGGTGACAAACTACCCGCCTCCTCATATTTACCTCACCCAACCTGAGTGGGGGTCGGAAAAAGTCAGCAGCGCGCGACTACCCAGATTGTCACCCATTTGGATATAAACCACGCTCAACATTACTTATCTTCAGTGAACCTGATGCAATTCCCGTGAGCCCTTCGTCAACTGAGTTTTCCAATATTATGGACTTCTCATTTCGAATCAACTACAATGGTTTTTCATGGCTGACAAAAGAGCTTCAAAAACAGAAATGTCTAAAGAGTGAGTGAGTTACTAAAAAAAGATCTAAACTTTTTAATGAACTACTCACTTCATGAGTCGGACCTTAACTCCTTATACCTATAGGGAGTTGAAGAGTGATCTGACTCATTGACTGAGTAGTCCACTGAAAAGAGTAGTTCTTTTCTATAACGCACTCACTCCTTTGCACATCTTTATGGCCGGGGTCACAATCTGAGATTAAAATAGGTTCAACTTTAACTTTTAGGATAAAGTAATCTGATTGGTTGATTTTTAAAAAATTCAAAAATTCCAGCCAATCAGTTCGCTTAATTCAAGAGTTCAACTTAAACGGTGTTTAAATCACTTTGTAGACCCGGCCATTAGTGATCTTGAGGTTCACAATTTATCCTCACATGGGTTCCAACAAAAATTAAAAGTTCTATACTAAGTAGTAGGGCAAATAAGTACTATAAACTCATACTTAATATGTATCTAACAGGCAGAGACCATAGGTAGTGCAAGTCAACAGTGTAAATTAATACCTATGTAGTTACTTAATGGGAATAGAATAACAGGTTCTCCCATCACAGAAACCAAAATATTTTGACATAGACTTTTCTCTGTGGAATGTGGATAGACTTTGTGGAAAAAATAACAAATTTCATAGGTATAGAAAATAAAAAAATAAAACAAGTAACATTTTAATCATAACTAAATGATCTATCAACTATTTCTACAACAAGAACACTATCATACAACATTATCATCACTATCATCGTCAAAGTCTGGTTTTGCTTGACCCCCATTGAAAGCACTGTTATCAATCCCATTGGGTCCTTGTCCCATAATATTGATCTCAATACCATTCGCACCCAATGTAGGACCTTGCCCCGAGGGACGGTGGAGAAGGTCAAAGTTCATTTTACCGAGGATACATTTCAAGTTGTGCCCCTTGGTCTCGGGGAGGTAAATACTCAAGTACGCTATAACAAACAGGCAGAATGTCGAGTAGAACCAGAAACACCCATAGATGTGAATATAAGCAATCATCATGTGGAAAAGTTTGAGTGAGACAAACTTGGTGATTTGATTCCACATGATTATGATGGATACGCTTGTATTACGCACCTCAGCAGGGAATATCTCCCCGTAGATGACATAGGGTATCGGGCCCACACCGATGGACACAGCGATGATGTACACAGACAGGCTGATCACGGGGAAGTATTGCATGGTGGGGAAAGAAACATTGATGTCAATCAGGTAGTACACCAGACCTACTAGGAATAGGGATATACTGGCCATAGCGTATGTGATGAGGAGGATAGACTTGCGTCCGTAGTGATGTACAACGCCAAGGGCGAAGAATGAAGCAATGACTTGGAGTGCGGCGATAATAATACCGGATAGGTGAGGTGAGAAGCTATGTACCCCGGCCTTACGTAGGAGACATATGGAGTAGGCTATGATGACGCTGTTCCCGCTGAGTTGTATGCCAGACTGTAGAACCAGGCCGATGAGAATCCCCTGTATGGTAGACCGAACATTGAACAACTCCTTCACACTAATCTTCTTCTTCACGTTGAGGAAACTTTCCTGCAGGATTTCAAACTCCGCGTTGATAGTAGCTTCGTCTATATTTTTACCTCGGTACCAGACGAGTGCCTGTCGGGCGCCTACCTCGTCCTTTATCTTGAGCAGATACGCTGGTGACTCAGGTAGCCATAGGAATCCAATGATGTAGATAACAACCAGTACGGTGCAGAGGTAATTGAATGTGCGGAACTCGGTGACAGAGCCCACGATGTAAGCGTAGAGGACACCGCCGTTAGCGAAGAATATGGTGAAGCTACCCAGCGTGCCTTTCAGATGTTTGTGACAAATCTCACTCACATACATGGAGGAGTTGAACATGGCGCCACTGTTGCCAAACCCGCTGATGAAACGCATGACCAGGAATACCCATGGAGAGGAGGTGTAGTTCATTACTACCCAGGAGACGATCCAGGGAACACCTGGCAACAGTGTACAACAAAAGCATAAATGATTGTCACAATCACACAAGTCGGTCCCAACTTTAATCACCCCGATAACTTTCATGACTTGACTATGACTCGAACCACCAACCTCCAGATCCGAAATCTATCGCGCTAACCACTAATCTTATTGAAGTTCTCTTGCATTAAGCATCTGATGGATTGAATTTTTTGAAATC
Source organism: Diaphorina citri (assembly GCF_000475195.1). NCBI lineage: Eukaryota > Metazoa > Arthropoda > Insecta > Hemiptera > Psyllidae > Diaphorina > Diaphorina citri. Next base: position 16,698 of record NW_007380603.1, read on the forward strand.
AACCAATCAGATTGCTTTTAATTTTGTCTTTTTCGTTAGTGTTTCAGTCAATAAATTGGACCCACTTCTTACTACTCATTGAGAGAGTCAACTAATCGATTTCTAAACGTTGAAAGTTTGTGATAGCATCAGTCTGTTGTCAACTCTAATCCCAAAGTATAGGTAAGTACCTGAACAGGTTATCACACATTGGGGTGAAAAGTTTGAAGGAGAAGAAGGAAAAACATTAAGAATGGAATGCAATAGCCCTACATACTGGACTCAGCACACAGGAATTTCGTTAGAAAAGTATCCGATCGTAGCCTAGTTCCCACTTGTTCGGAAAAAATCGTGTCGTGCGTAGTGGAAATACTCTCATTATTCTCATTTAAATTGCATTGCCTACAAAGACACTTGGGAAAAAATCGGATGAAACTCACTACAGGTGGGAACGGGCGTTTTAATGTAATGAGGGGAAAATTGAACCGCTTACCTGTGAGAAAGCTGGTCTTCTTCCGGCCCAGCTTGTCCGCTATCTGTCCCCAAAAGGGAGACATAACCATTGCCCCGAGTGAGGGTAGGGAGCCGGTCCATGATATCATCTCCGCGGAGAACGGTATTCCCCCGATAGGAGACTGCTTGGACTCCAACACAGGGATGACCGGGGACACCCAGGCTGATACCAAGCCGCAGGCGAAACAACCGATGTTCACTGAGAATTGAAAAAAAAAAAAAAAAAAAAATAAAAGAAAAAGGATTGTTTTGGTTTCCAGGGCGGACGTTGTCCTGAACAGATAAGGTTCGTTCTCGGAACGGCTGGCTTTCTCCTATCCTGTCTTCCTTCTCTCTTCCTAGAATTAATTTGAAACTAAAATTAAAATTAATTCCTGAATTAGTATAGAGGTGGTATGCACAGTTTGTCATTGGGCTAGTTTCTTTTTGATTATTTTCAACTTTGAACCCAGCCTAGTTAGCTTGGAAGGTAGCGCGTCTGCCTTGTAAGCGCTAGGTCGCGGGTTCGATTGCAGCCCGAGGCGGACGTTGTCCTGAACAGATAAGGTTCGTTCTCGGAACGGCTGGCTTTCTCCTATCCTGTCTTCCTTCTCTCTTCGCTTACGGGACGATAAGACCTTAGTGGTTCGAGAAGATAAGACCTATTCACTTCATGATAGCACATACCACCCTAACAAAATACATACTAGAAACTATAAAATAATGCTATGGTACAAAACTCTATTGGGTTGAGAACTTTTTGGCCGGTTGAGCTAGGATTTTCATACCAAAAAAGAAAAAAAATCAAGGTACCTGTTGTAGGTACTTATTTTAGTATTTTTTACAAGAAAAAGAAAAAAAAACTTATTCGTTTACTACAGGAAGAAAAAATACTTGGTGCAACCAACCAAAAATTTATCAACCAAGCCCAAAGAACTAAGGAAGTACATCTTGCTTAGTACAAGAATTATCACTCATCCAATCGTTCCACAGTAATTTTGCTGTTTAATAATTCCTCTACGAAGCAAAACGTATACTTCCTTAGATAAAACGTAATCTAATTGTGTGTATTTTAGAATCTACCTACGTGAGAACAGGTTGTGTGCTAGAACTAAATCGTGTGACAGAATGTGTGACAATAGCCGAGTTGCATTATTGGATTCTGATCCATATCCTATTCCAAAAATCTTCTCTTTATAAGACCCTATTTAGACTGCGGGAGTAAAGGGGCTTTCCAGTCTCATTCTGGCAGAATAAACAATGTATATTCTATTCCATTCTTTTCCATACTGTTGTGCATAATGCATATGGCCTATTATTAAAAAAATTGAGAAATCGTAATCCTTTTTTTCTTCTTCTCCTTCTTCTTCTTCTTCTTATCAGCCTTGAAAAGAAAAGGCAAATGAAATAAATAATGGTCTAGGAATTGGACAAAATCTCTCTTCCTCAAACAGATATCGTTTCTTTCTTCATCAAAAAGATGTTTGTGGACCAGGAATAAGGGAAAGTTAGAAGAAAAAGCTTTAAAAAAATCTTCCTCATCCAATATTAAAACGACCCTAAGAAATGTGTGTGAGAAAAAGTGAGTTTTCTACATTAAAGGTGTGCCTATTTACTTGTGTTGAAAGTGTGTGCCCTACTCACTTATTATTTATTAAAATAGCAAGTTGTTAAACGTTATACTGAAGTGTTTACTGAAATTTTGTTAGATATACTCGTAAGTTAATTTTTAATTCAGGTGTACCTACTATATTATTATTTATATAATTATCAAGTTTTTTTTTTTTAATAATAATTTTACTCTTTTTACTTATTGGTCTTAACGATGAAAACAGAATAATGTTATACTTACAGGCATTTTGAAATTGCAACTCGATAGAAAAAATGTGTTAAATTGAGCTTTATTTTTAAAGACTTTATTCTCGTGTTTTAATTGCTTTAGTTTTTTGTATTTTTTGAGCAGTATTACATTCTTTTTTTCGTGACAAAATGAAGGGATTTTTTTTTCCCTCTTTTCTGAACAGAACAAATAACGGGCCAAGATCCTTCACAACAAATTTGCTTTGAAAATGTATTATTATTATTATTATTATTATTATTATTATTATTATTATTATTATTATTATTATTATTATTATTATTATTATTATTATTATTATTATTATTATTATTATTATTATTATTATTATTATTATTATTATTATTATTATTATTATTATTATTATTATTATTATTATTATTATTATTATTATTATTATTATTATTATTATTATTATTATTATTATTATTATTATTATTATTATTATTATTATTATTATTATTATTATTATTATTATTATTATTATTATTATTATTATTATTATTATTATTATTATTATTATTATTATTATTATTATTATTATTATTATTATTATTATTATTATTATTATTATTATTATTATTATTATTATTATTATTATTATTATTATTATTATTATTATTATTATTATTATTATTATTATTATTATTATTATTATTATTATTATTATTATTATTATTATTATTATTATTATTATTATTATTATTATTATTATTATTATTATTATTATTATTATTATTATTATTATTATTATTATTATTATTATTATTATTATTATTATTATTATTATTATTATTATTATTATTATTATTATTATTATTATTATTATTATTATTATTATTATTATTATTATTATTATTATTATTATTATTATTATTATTATTATTATTATTATTATTATTATTATTATTATTATTATTATTATTATTATTATTATTATTATTATTATTATTATTATTATTATTATTATTATTATTATTATGTTTTTTTAGAGGCAAATGGAAAAAAAGTCTTAATAAGGGGGCTTTACCACACCTCTTTAAAGAAGAAAAAAACCTAGAAATCCTAGAATCAACTGAGCAAATACAGTGAATTCCTAGGAAAAAACTAGCCTAGTTAGCTTGGACTCTTGGAGGGTGGTGCACCTGCTTTTAAATATTAGGTCGCGAGTTTGATTTCCAACAGGGTCAAACTTTATCCTAAATACATGGTTTGTTTGAGCATCTGGCTTTCTCCCATCCTGTTCTTTTTATCTCTTTGATTGTTCCCTGAGTTCCCTCTAATAAATCTCATGAAAAAATAAAAATAAAAATAAATCTTAATTTTGGAACTAATCCAGTCCTTGGGGGCACCATATAATGTAGTTATGGACCCTTTTTCTGAGTTGATTATAGAGTTCACAGAACCAGAGGTTACTTTCTATCTTTCTTATTCTTTACCTCCATATGTGTGCCCAGACCCTGTAATAGCATTGAGTGACAGTCTCGTGTGAATGTACCAAAAAAATCTTAATTTTGGAACTAATCCAGTCCTTGGGGGCACCATATAATGTAGTTATGGACCTTTTTTCTGAGTTGATTATAGAGTTCACAGAACCAGAAGTTACTTTCTATCTTTCTTATTCTTTACCTCCATATGTGTGCCCAGACCCTGTAATAGCATTGAGTGACAGTCTCGTGTGAATGTACCCTGGACTAATCAGCGTAACTTTGATATTGTGACTGGCCACTTCCGCTCTCAACGTATCACAGAATGCTTGCAGAGCATGCTTGGAAGCTGCGTATGCACTGCGGTGAGGGATGGCAATCTTGCCTTGAACACTGCTGACAGTGACAATGTGACCCGATTGTCTTCGAACCATGGAAGGCAGAAGTGCTGCAGGGAAGAAGGGACTGATTTAAGTGTTCAGCACTTCAGCATTGAAAAAAAAAAAAAATCTTTTGGTATTTTAAATGTAGTAATATTGAGTTTTGACTTTTGAGAACAATGATAGGGTTTTGATGATTGAATGTTTATGTACTTAGAATTCTTTAGAAAAAGGGCCATTTTTGGATTGGCCTTTTTTTGTAACTGATTTAAGTGTTCAGCACTTCAGCATTGAAAAAAAATCTTTTGGTATTTAAATATAGTAAAATTGAGTTTTGACTTTTGAGAACAATGATAGGGTTTTGATGATTGAATAATTATGTGGAAGTCTTTAGAAAAAGGGCCATTTTTTAAGGATTGGCCTTTTTTTTTTCTTCCAGAAATCAGATTACTGAATACTTTCCTAAAATATAATTCCCAATTTTTGGTTCTTGTACCAATCCACTGTATTTTTATCTCTCATTAGAAAAAAAAAAAAAAAAAATGATGGCATTACCTACTTATATTACAAATATTTACCTTTAGTGATAGCAACTTGTCCAAAATAATTGACAAGCATCACCTTGTAGTCTACGTCTGTGTTTGTACTCATAATGTCTCCCCGATAGCTAATGCCACCGTTATTGATGAGAATATCAATACGAGAGAATATCGACAGGGCAGTTTCCATTCTTTCCTCCATTGTTGTGAAGTCGGACAAGTCCAACTCTAGCACAACAGGAGCATACGTGGGAATGTCAGCAAGTCGTTTCATCAGATCATTTTTGACACGTTCTAGCTCATTGTAACTTTGATATTGTGACTGGCCACTTCTGCTCTCAACGTATCACAGAATGCTTGCAGAGCATGCTTGGAAGCTGCATATGCACTGCGGTGAGGGATGGCAATCTTGCCTTGAACACATTCCTTTTGAGAAACTGACCACTGGAAAATTGACCACTGCTCCAAAACTGAATGGAGGGGTAGTCAATTTTCCAATAGTCAGTGGTCAAGTTTCCCGAAACGAAAATACACCTTGAACTTGCATACAATAGCAGAATTTGTGGATTCGTAGGTAATAATAAAATTGGAAACTGGATTAGTTCTAAGCTTCTAAGGTTATGTTCAAGTTTCAAGACAATATTTGTGTAGGTACCTAACCTACATATTTTTCAAACCATCCCTTCACAATGAAAACAAACTTGGAAAAAAAAAAAACTTTAGAACTTACCTATCTACAGAGAAAACAAATTTCAAAAATAATTTTTTAACGTTTTTACTTCCGTAAAACACCTTGCCCCCACGTACTCGTAGAGTATGGGCAACGATAAACGTTGAAATGTAACATATTTTTTACGAAATTCTTTTGATAGAAATTTCGTACTTTGAAATAATACTTACTCTTTTCTCAAACTTGTTCCTTTTTAAAAATCTTCAAAGGAAAAAAAAAATATGAATTTTTTTTCACAAATAAAATTTATTTTCACAGAAAAATCACTATTTTTTCAACATTTGTAAGCAATTTTGTGTTGTGTTTTTTAAGGTTACGTCCTTTTCTTTCCACACACTTTCTCTGCTCTCTTTACTCCTATCAATGCATGAGAAATGGAGAGAGGAATGAAAGAACGAAGAGGAAAATTGGAGAAACTTATTGTGGCGCCATTTTTTGAAAAAAAAAAATAAATAAATAAATAAACTTTTTTTATTAACAACTGATGGTAGCGAATATAAATTGTTCTAATATCTAATCTAGATACACCTACTGTTTTTTTTTTTTTTTTTTTTTTTTTTTTTTTATTGTTTTTTTTTTTTTTTTTTTTTTTGATATCCCTACTTTGGAAATATTAGCTAGGTACCTACCTAATCTGTTGAACAAAACAAATTTTCATTGAATATCAAATTCTCTAAAATTCAAAATTACATACCAAAAGTTATGGAATTTTTTCCTCAATCTGATGGTACCTAATTCTGAAAATCTAACCACAAAATTAATATCCGCGCTAGCCAACCCACGCACTTTGTCAAAAGGCCCATTACCACTGCTGTTGAAGGGACTCTTTGGTCCTATTTGAACAGTAGGTACACATAGGTTTGAGGGCCACTAAATTGGCCAATCACGTACTATTACTCGTATATATGTATCTTACCGAGTAGATACTTGTCTAAACATCTTATTCTGACACAGAAAGGAGAGTCAAGCTAGCTTGGAGCGCACCTGCCTTGTAAGCGCTAGGTCGCAGGTTCGATTCCCGCCCGGGGCGTATTTTATCCTAAACAAACAAGATTCGTTCTCGGAACGGCTGGTTTTATATCCTGCCTTCCTCCTCTTTTCGCTTTCGAGAAGATAAGACCTATTGGCACGATATCAGTAACACTTAAAAAAAAAAAAAAAAAAAATTATGCCATCAATCTTTACGGCATATAAATTAGCTCTTCACGTGATAATAGGTCATCAATTAAGCACCAATTTTATTTTCACGTCATCAATTAGAGCATCTCTCTAAACATACCCAAAGGAAAATCACTGAAGTGATATGTAAAATCGTCTCGTTTCACCTTTAAGTGCAGGGAATATCTAAATGAAAGTACAAGTACGTACTCATGTAGCTGGGTACTCAGTGCCTAGCTTGTCGACCCATTTACAAGTATTCATCCCTGTCCCCCGTCTCTAATCTAACGAGGCGGCTCCTCCACCCCAACACATGTAACATTGATACACGCCCCACATAACTACCCACCTCAAGCCCTTCACCCATCCTAAACCCACCCCCGCTAAACCTTCATCCCAACTAAAGCCCACCTTCCCCAAACCTCAACCTCTACTTCCATCAGCTTCATCTACCACGCCCATTATTCACACACGCCCTAACTTCCATCAGCCTCGTCAATCTACCACCCCATATCGCTGTTCCCTAACTTCTCCGTGTCACTTAGGGGGAGGTGGTTCAAGGGAGGGCGAATCCTCTCCCCCTAAACGTTCAACACCGCCCCTATCCTCGGACACCATCCTATAAAGCCCGCCCTAAAACGTTCAGCGCTTCCCTTCCCATCGTTCCGATTTCCTCAAACCTCCCAATGGTACCTGTCAAGCCTCTAACCTCGCCCCTTCAGTCTCTATTCCGCTACTGAGCCTTCACGCTCGCGCCCACCAATACACTCCTCAATATACCCCTCATCCTCTACTCATCCTATGCTCTACTCCCCCCTAAAACGTCCCTCTTCTCTTAAGTCTCTGCGCACCAATCAAAGGGGGTAACTCGCTCACTCCTACAACTATGCCTACCCCCAAGATCTAACCTCGCCTGAAACTCTATTCCCTATGACTTGCACCTCCCCAAAACCTCCAATATAGTCCTCAACGCCTCTACTCACCCAAAGCTTTCGCCCGCTAAACTCCCCTCTCTCTAAGTCTCTCCGTACCCCCACTAAGCCTCCAATATACCCCCTCAAGCCTTCCAAAAAGGGCGCACTCCTCACCACCCAAACCTCCACAATTCACCCCCCTCAGTCTTTCTACTTCCCCCTAAACTCGACCCCTCTCTTCTGTCTCTAAGCCCCCCCACCCCCTAAACTTCACACCTCTCTCTCAGCCTTCGCCCCCTAAACCCCCGACCCACTCAGGCTTCCACCTCCATTTCCATTTTGTTGAATCAATTTCTCCTACAATGCCTGCGCTTCCGAGAACCGCGCCAAAACACAACAACGATATCCCCCCCTATCTTTTAGGAGGGGAGGGGATGAGGATGAGGGAAGAGAGGGGAGGGGATAGGAGAGGAGAAATGGGAAGGAAGAGAAAGCGATAGAGAGGGAAAAGAGGGGAGGGGATAGATTGACAAAGAGGGGGGGGAAGTCGAGGGAGGGGAAAGTAAAGAGGAACAAGGAGAGAAGAGAGGGAAGGGAAAGAGAGATAGGTAGGTACAAAGAATGGAGAGATACCAAGAGAGGGAGAGAAAGAGTGAAGAGGACAAAGAAAAAGAGAGGAGAGAGATGGAGCTCGAAAGCAAGAGAAGACGGAGAGAGAATGGGAGAGAGGAGAGAGAAAAAAAGGGGAGGAGAGGGAGGGAGAAAGAAGAAAAAAATCTCCGTCATGGTGTGAAATATGTAGGTTAGTTTTTTTTTTTTTTTCAAGGGAGGGATTCATTTTATTATTTTTTTCTTCTTCTTCTTCTTCTTCTTCTTCTTCTTCTTCATCGTAGGAGCTTTTATTAAAATGCAATCAAACGTCAAGATCGGAAGAGCGG
>NW_007380603.1:26440-27516 GCF_000475195.1 Diaphorina citri
GTAGCCGTGACAGGCGGACCTGGTCAGGTGTACCTGTCAGGTCTACCTGACAGTGAGTGGCTGGCCTAAGTTTTTAGTGACGAGGATTTTAACCTCCATTTGGTGACAAACTACCCGCCTCCTCACATTTACCTCACCCAGCCTGAGTGGGGTCGGAAAAAGTCAGCAGCGCGCGACTACCCAGATTGTCACCCATTTGGATATAAACCACGCTCAACATTACTTATCTTCAGTGAACCGCGCGACTACCCAGATTGTCACCCATTTGGATATAAACCACGCTAAACGTTACTTATCTTCAGTGAACCTGATGCAATTCCCGTGAACCCTTCGTCAACTGAGTTTTCCAATATTATGGACTTCTCATTTCGAATCAGTGCAATTCCCGTGAGCCCTTCGTCAACTGAGTTTTCCAATATTATGGATTTCTCATTTCGAATCAACTACAATGGTTTTTCATGGCTGACAAAAAAGCTCCAAAAACAGAAATGTCTAAAGAGTGAGTGAGTTACTAAAAAAAGAACTAATCTTTTTAGTGAACTACTCAGTTCATGAGTCGGACCTTAACTCCTTATACCTATAGGGAGTTGAAGAGTGATCTGACTCATTGACTGAGTAGTCCACTGAAAAGAGAAGTTCTTTTCTATAACGCACTCACTCCTTTGCACATCTTTATGGCCGGGGTCACAATCTGAGATTAAAATAGGTTCAAGTTTAACTACTAGGATTAAGTAATCTGATTGGTTGATTTTTAAAATTTTCAAAAATTCTAGCCAATCAGTTCGCTTAATTCAAGAGTTCAACTTAAACGGTGTTTAAATCACTTTGTAGACCCGGCCATTAGTGATCTTGAGGTTCAGGTTGTGGTTATGTACCGGGTTGAGTTGAGACAGGACTAGATGAGACAGGATATTGTTTCTACAGTTTGGCATGGGAGTGGTAACTTAAAAACAATGCAAGTTTACCAACCTTACCTATCTCAACCCGGTACATAACCCCAACCTCAGTCCTAAATCCATGATATGGAAAAGTTCTATGAGAGAAATAAGAATTTGTCAAGCATGCCGGGTGGCGCG